>NC_056735.1:270342437-270407437 GCF_019279795.1 Protopterus annectens | reverse complement strand
CCTTGCCGTAAAATAAAAAATTCATTAACAAAGCGCCTGTTGAATTTAAGGCAACCATTGAATTCTGCCTTAGAAAAAATAAAGTAAACTGAAAGTAAGGATTTTTCCACTATCAAAGTTCTCTCGGTCATACCAGTATAAAACCAGTCACAGGACCCACATACTGCTAAATAAACTACGCTGTGACTACCACAATTTGCTTATTGATAAACAGTTTAAATCATTTTTAGTCCAGGAACAAACAGTATTAACTGACACTAGACAATTTTTGACAAGTCTATATACAGTTGTTTCTAGTTTTGATGTTCAGACGCAACTGTATTTGGTTACTTTGGACATCTACTCTTTTCACAGCTATACCCAATGACATTGGATTAGAGTATATTAAGAGTTATTTGACTAAAAAAAGTACATTTAGCAGGGATCATGTTAATTTTCTTTGTTTATTGATAGCATTAGTTTTCAATCACAATATTTTTATTTTTTTGAGATTATTTCTGACAGAGGTCTGGCATAGCTATGGGCACATCTTGTGTCAGTAGCTACGTCAACCTCATATTAGTTCATTGGAAACATAATTTCATTTTTTCTAAGGCAGAATTCAATGGTTGCATTAAATACTACAGGCACTTTGTCGATGATGTTTTTATTTTGTGGCAAGGATCTGTTGATTCATTGAATGAGTTCATTAATTTGTTATATATTAATTCTTGTACCACATTTCTTCATTTTTCTATGTCATTCTGAGAATCAAGTATTGATTTTTTGGATGTTGCTATTTTTAGGAAGTCTGATGGTAGATTTTCTACAAAAGTGCATAAGAAGGATTGTAGCAGAATTATTTATTGCATAGAGAGGGCATGCATCTCTAATGTGCATAGGAATATTATTAAAGGGCAGGGGATGCGCATTTCTCATCTACATTGTGATAATGTTGATTTTACTGTGATTGGCTCAAGATGATTGTCACTGCTGAAGTGACACCCCGACCCCATGTGCAAAAATGAGGAAAAGGATTGAGGATGGATGGGTGTATTGGAAAGTTTAAAAATTATTTGTATTAGCAGGGTTATTTATACAGGGAAGTTAGTAAGTGTCTTAATTCTAGCATTATTGATAGATCTGGCAGAGCCAGACCATATTATTCTGAGTCAAATACAATCTTTTATGATAGGTCAGTTAATTGTGTCAGAGAAAGGAAGCTAGGTGTCAGTCTTGCTTATAGCAGGGATACAAATCAGATTTGCAATATAATTTCTCATAATTGGCCACTTTTGATGGCTGATGAATGAATAGCCCAGACTGTGGACAACAAGCCATACTTTCACTTTAAGAATAAAAGATTATTAAAGTGCATGCTTTGCTATAGACACTCGGGTAGTCATATTAGTGGTGTTGCTAGGCTACCAGGAATTTTCGTTATGGAAAATGTACTGTTTGCTCATATATTGATTCTAGCGCAACCTTTACACACACTGATACTGGAAAAATCTTTACTTTCAGTATACAAGTGAATTGTGGTAGTTGCAGCCTTGCTTATTTAACAGGATGTGGGTACTGTGGCTTGTTTTTTATTGGTATGACCAAGAAAACTTTGAGAGAAAGGGTACGTGAGCACATCTATTCAATCAGAAGATGTGATGACAGGAGTGCCTTAGTGAAACGTGCAGTGGTATGTGGTGCTGCTCACACTTTCTCGTTTAAAGATATACAATTAATATCTGAGACCCAAAGGCTTGTTGATCTGCATAGCAAAATAGAACACATGAAGCTTAAATGGATCATATTGTTCAGGGCTGATGCAGGAAAGGGTTTGAATGATCCTGTTTCTATTAGACCACATCTGAAATCACGGAGTTTGTTTAGATAATTGCTTTATTGAATCATGTGATTTAATGCCTTTGTCTCATTTGTTGGTTCGTGTTATTTAAGGTGATGATTTTATTTGTTTTTATTGGTCTGATGAAGCCAAGACAACATTTGTTTAATCATGATTTGTTGAGGAAGTGATTTTGCAAATAATAAAATGTAGGTCCCTGTTTAGATTCTGGATCCCCCACAGTATTACTTGAAGTACTCAGATATGATTTTAAAGGCTGGTTAATGGAGACTACTGTACAATCACTCGAATGATTTTACAGATGCGCATTATTCTTAATATGTCCCCAGTTTAACACATGTACATCGCCATTGCATCTTCATTATTGTTCCTTCATACATAAAAGGAAAGGAAATCATTAAAGATTTTTAAGCTGTATGTGTGTCCAGACAGTTCATTTCTATGTAAATATTACATTTGTTTATTTTTGCTACATACATGACAATGCCAGTGAAGTTCCATAACTGTGCATTGCCTACAGTACATGAAATGTCCGTTACTGTATCTGTTTTCCTTGTTAACTATATCAACTTGTTATACTGTAGCCGTGTCCCTCTAATCTTCTTTCATCAACATTTCATTTTTAAATCATGTAGATGTGTCCCTGAGTAGCTGTGATTACTTCTATAGTGATTGTACAGTAATCTATTGATATATAACTGCACGTTACTCTTAAAGCTCTCCCTGTATCTTAATTTATGTACTTCAGTTTGCCCTTGTCTTGTTTTGAGTCATCTGCATGTGCTGCTTACTGAGGTTAAGCACATGAACAACCTGTTATTTATACTATGTGCTTGAGCCTGTTTGTACCTTAACATGGCCACTAGCAGTTGTTTTGGTCATGAACAGGTAATCCTCACCGTGTAGGTTTGCTTAGAGACTTGCATATTTGATGAGCAATCCAGCTCATCACAAAAAGACTGCCAAGAGTGTAGCTTTAGCAGAATGTGTACAATCTTGTTAATGAATCCCAGGGTGTATTTCTTTGTGCTTAATAAATTCTCTTTAGGATTGAGATTTAGAATTGACATAGGTCATTACTTGAATCCTATGTTCCTAAACTATGGCGTTAGGGATGGCTTTGTGGAAGTCATTAATAAAGATATTGAATAGTAATGGGCCGAGAGAATTGACATAGGTCATTACTTGAATCCTATCTAGGGATATGAGAAAATGTGATTTTAAAAATAAGGCTGAAAAGTTAGAAACTATTTGGCAGCTTAGACAACAAGCAAAACAAGCTACCAGACTAGACATTATTATTAACATTTAAATAAGTAAAATAAGGTTATAAAATTTAATATCTAACATTTTAAATGATGGTTAATATTTTTTGCTTTTTACTTGTATGTTGTCATTAATTGCTGATTTTGTGCTGTCATGTGGTTTATCAGATGACTTAAGAATGATATAAAAAGTCTGTATTAATTTAATGTAGTATTCTGAAGAAGTCCTGTATTAACTGTGGATGAGCATACTAAATAAATAATTAGTCTATTATTACATTATAGTGTTCTGCTCTGGTGTTATTTATGGTTTGCGGTTGAACATGGTGCTGGTTTTAAAAAGTTTTTTTTAAAGTCTTTTAAACAACTTTATTGAAACAAATAGAACAGTAGAAATT
The DNA here is from genome assembly GCF_019279795.1 of Protopterus annectens. NCBI lineage: Eukaryota > Metazoa > Chordata > Ceratodontiformes > Protopteridae > Protopterus > Protopterus annectens. The sequence goes on along the minus strand of NC_056735.1, from coordinate 270,403,934 downwards.
TATTAAAACTATAACTCAGAAATCACATAAGAATGGTATCAAGGCATTACATTTAGTTTTCAACTAGACTTTTAAAAAAAAAATTGAAAAATCTTAACTGCCCTTTTTTTCTTAAGAGACATCTCCATTTTATGTACCAGATTTTTCACTAAACTCTCCATTTGTGGTCTTTTTTAAAACCCAGTTAATATAAAAATTGTACTTGTCAAGTTGTCCCAACTGTAATGTTTGCCATTGTTTCATTCCACCTATGAGAACAGTAGTATTTATGCTCTGACTATTAGTAGACAACAAATTGTTACAACTTTTGTGAATAACCTGTACGTGTCTCTGTATCAGCGTTTTGCATGTCACTTTTAAAATAATTTTCCCAATACACCATTAATCTAGGTAAATCTATACTATTTCCTTAAACTCTTTAGGCCCTAATGGAATGCCTAAGTAAAACAAGTATAAAATGTTTTAGATTGTTTACTGGGCCATGTTCTTCAATGGAATTCATCAGATCTGTTTTGAGAATAATGTGTCCCAGTAGGAGTAAATTCTCTAATAACTGCAATTGAAATTCCAAGATCCTTCACTCCTGCTTCAATTGCTGATTGAACTGTTCATGACATTTCAAACATTAGCAATGGAATTCTCATCCACTAAGAATGCCAATAAGTCATTACTTAATTAAAATCATTGCAAAAGCATAACTTACCAGCTACAATTTTATCAGAAATATAATATACCAATTTTGTTAATCAGGCATGACGGTATAGATTACCTAGGGCTGCAGCATTCCATTCTCAAGAAACTCTGAAATCTGAAGATATCATTACTTACACCTAAACATTCTATAACACAAACACTTAAGTCTACAAAGGCATAAATGTAGACTCACACAAGAGAGAAGGCTGCATATATTTGTACATACTTTCTTGTCATTAACTTCAAACTTAATTGCAGTTTTATAAAAATCAGCAATTTACAAAATCTAGAGAACAAAATGCTGATGGTCTGTCACATGCTAGCAATATCCAACACCCTTTTATATTTACTTTTTCAAAAGCACATTTCTGAAAAAACACTGACAACATCTCATTTTACAATGACATCATTGAGATAAGCCATGGCACAGGAGCTGGATCTTTTGGGATTTACTTCCCAATTGCTGCAGCATTTAATCTCTTGTGCTTTACCCCAAGGACCCCAGACTTTACAAGCTGGGAACAAATATCACCATAATAACCTCCACTAGGGATTATTATTTAAATGTGCTAAAATCACAACTTCATCTTTTCTTTGAATCTGAATTTAGACAAAATCATGGGGGGATTAGACTTAAATAGATGGGAAAAGCCTATAATTAAGGCTTTGGTAGAAGTTTCATAATTAATAAGATCCCTTTCTCAAAAAGCAATTACATAATAAACCTCACTTTGTGACTTTCCATTAGTGCTTTTCATCCAGTGTCGTATCTTAATAATCTATTTACACTAGAAAAATAAGAAATAAAAAATTAACACCTGTACATCAACTTTTTATAATCATATTGGATGTCTTAAAATCCAAGGTATCATTAAATATTTCTTTATTGAACAGATTGCTAAATTTCTGTAGACTACTGTACATAACAAATTAAATAACACTTTAATAACTATGGATAAAGCTTTTTATTCTAAATACAAAGGATTTGGTATTAATACCAGTTTATTTTCATCTTTTCTTCTAAAGTTTGCCTAGAACCCCGTAAATGGTAAAGGGAATTGGGATAAAAGGAACTGCGATTGAAAAAAAACTGTCCTTTTCCAGAGAGCTGTGCATAATTCTTCCTTGGTTGTAATTAATTTACAGTTACTCTTCAAACTTCCCAAAGTAAGTGCTTTGTCTTACATTTTATTGAACTCTAGGAGCTGCCAAAGAAACTATTTCTTCTTCCAAGATTTTTGTTAAATGTCAGTTTGCAAAGAACTGAAATGGCCAAAATATTTCCTATATATATATTTTTTGGATGAAAAGAGTGGAGGTTAAGTAGAAATTGCATAAAGCCTGAAACTTGGTCTGTAACCTCACCAATGCAGTATTCCTCAACTTACTGGTAATTGCCTTTCTCTAACTTTTTATAAATTGCAGACACATTAAGTCAATCAGCAGTGTTCTTGGGTAAGTGCAGCTTTGCTGCAATTCGTAAAGGCCATCTACGTTTACGCGTGATGGCCTTGAATAAGTGCATTCAGATGAGGGAATAATATGATGGTAATGAGAAGTGATGTAAACGTTCTGATGCAAAGAATCCCTCTTCCCATCAGTTTGCAATTCACAGCCATATTTTGATGGTTTCCATGGCATCCACAAACACATTATAAAGGCAGAATTACTCATTTTCTCATTTACAACTGGTGAAAATCCTCTCTGTTGCTGCTTGTTTAATTATTTCTCAGTGTGAGCTGCTTGTCTTGGCTGAGACAAAACCACTTGTGCTCAGTGGTAATCGCTAGCCAAGAAGGTGAAGATATAGACAGAGAATTACTCATTATAGTTCCAATAATCAGGAAGTCTTTGATAGGTTTAGAGTGGACAGGGATGTTGTAAAGGCTTTAGTTAGCATATATGGCCCACAGACAGTCCTTCTAAAACCTGTGGATACTAAGGAATGTACAGCCCTCACTATACTTGCCATGGAGACCTTCCAGAGACAGACTGTAGACTCATTGGGTATGTCTCAGGCTTTTGCCTTGAAGATAGTTCTGCATTTCATCAATATACTCTTGGCACCTGTGGAGCAGTATTTCTATTTCCTGTTGTCACCTCAGATCTGAGCACAGACTATGCGTGCCTTTTATGAGATGGTATGTTTCCCTGAAGTGTTTGGTGCAATAGATTGCACCTATATAACTATTAGGGCCACATCAGATCCATTGGGGGGGAGCAGTACTAGAACAGGAAGTACTAGCATTCATCATCTGTCAGTGTGTGAAACATGGGGTGCATCACCAACATGTTGGCACAGCATACCAACAGTGCCCATGATTCTCATATTTGGTATACTAGTTCATTCTACTGCCTCTTCTTGCATGGTAGGTTGCCTTGTTGGTAAGTGAAAAGTTTAATTATAGTTTTCTAATTCATTACTATTTGGAAAATGTATTGCTTAACACTAAACCACCTTTCCCTTGTTGTATCTGCCCCCTTTTCTTTTTTTTCTTCTTCTGTTTTTCAAGTGATGCAGGCTATCCTCTGGATCCATGGCTTATGATTCTTGTGAGGAATATTACAGAAGATGCTAAAAAAGAATTTCAATCCTTGTCCTTTTAAGCCCTGACCTACACATATATTGTCATTGAGAGAGTTTTCGGCCTGTTAAAAGCCTATTTTCTCTGCCTGCATGAGTCAGGGGTTACCCTTCATGATGATCCAGTTACTGCATGCAGGATGTTTACATTGTGTTGCATCTTGCACAACATGCACTGGTCTGGTAATGAAGTGACCCATGCTGTCATGGCAGCTTCCAGTGCAGGTGCCACTAGGATTAATGATGGCCACCTGGCAGAGTAGTAAAAAACTCCATGTGGCAGGCGCTTGCACAGTGTATGGCTGTGCAGCTCAAAAGTGGCATCTAGTCCAAAACTATGGACCATAACATTCAAGTTGGAGTTTCATTTCTTATAAAAAGGACATAGAGTATGCCTGATGCATGCAGTGCTATGTGTGGTCAATGGTCAATGTGTGTGGTAAATGGTCTGTTGTCACTGTTCATCACACCTTCCCTCTTACTTTTAAATATTTTTTTTAAAGTATAGCTAATCATATTATTGTTATGCCTGAATGTTCACTGATTTCAAATGACATCATTTAAGAAATATTTATATTTTTTACTGTTTTGCTGACTATATTTAGCTTGGGACTTTAGTTAAGTATGCAAATACTGAATCTGCTGAAATTGTAATTTATTAAAACGTGTTATTTAAGTTGTTGACTGATTGGATTTTGCAAAGAAAAAATCATTAACACCTGCACTAAGTGTACACAATCTGCATTCAAGAACATCCTTACCACATTTTGTGTGCTTTTTAGTCACTCAGAAAGATAAAGATTATCCGAAAGATAAGTAAGTGTAGTGGTGCTGTGGTAGCGTTGTCGCCTTACAGTAAGACGTTGTCCTGTTCAATTCTCAGCTAAAGCATCTTCTAGACATGCGTGACTGGGTGCACCTTCGTTGAAGGTTGTGCGTCAGGGTTGGCAACTCGGCACGTAAAAATCTACTGCCAATCATTAGCAGACCGGAGTTCCGTTGCGGCGACCCCTAACTGGGAAAAGCCGAAAGACACAACAACAACAACAACAAGAAAGATAAGTAAGTGTACATGTAGTCAACACTAAAATTTAAACAGTGACATCAGTGTACTGAAGGGCAGGTAGTAAAATAAAATATTTCATATTTTAAGTTACTGAAATGCCAAGCCTGAGTCATAGTATGTTAAGATTATGTGTCACACACATCCATTAAAGTAGGGCTGTTGAAGGTACACATGATCTTGAGGAGAGACTGTCATGTGAGTTTGATGCTGACTTGCTTTGAAGACATGACCTACTGGATGCAGGTGACCCTCCTGACACTGATCTGACAGTGTTGCTTGGCAGCGACATTGAATGAGAGGTTCTGCTATGTGTAGATAAACACTGATGTGGCCTGCATGAATTTTTTTGTATTTGCTCTCCCATACTATTCCCATTACTTTCTTGAGAAGCACTTGTATTATGACATGATATGCTCCCATGTGTCTAGACACTACCCTGTCCTTATCCTCATCCAGCACTGACTCCTGTTTGAGTATGGTGGGTTCTGACTAGTGTACACATGGAGGCAGAGATAGTTGCTGGGTGTGCCAGCACCCTGTGCATGACTGTGACCATGGCATAACCCCTATTATCTACCATTTCCATGTAGTGGTGGAAATCCACTTGTGCACCCTGCTTTACTCTGGCCATTTCTAGCTGACTCTCTCTGGGACTGCACTGAGCCTTAACAATGCCATGACACATTTACTGTTGGGCAGCCAATGCCTTGTGTGTTTTCTGTAGTAGCAATGACATTTGCTTGCATCTGGCACCCCTTCTTAAAAGTGTAGCAGTGGAAACTGTTATCTTTGAGTTTGTGCCATCATCCAGAAGGTGTTCATTTGGTTCTGGAAACACTGGTTTTGAGAAGCCTGGGTTTTGCGCCTGTACAGCCTGTAATGCAATATCCTCAGGTACTTGACTTTGTGATCCAGTGTTGGTTCTTGTAGAGTTATCTACCTGTTCTGGGGTGTGTGTCCTGCAGACTGTGTGCCATTTTCCTCAGACTATCTCATAAGTATAACTTGTCATCATCATCAGAAATTCTTCTGATGGTATCTTCCAAATTTACTGGTATAGGGGAACTGCTAATTTCTGCTGCTGACCCTGTAAAGAATTCATTGACTGCATTACTACTCAGATACTGAAGTACACTGCTGTATGTTGTGTATTGAGGTGTGGAGGACACTTACCATGCACACTGTGTTCAATGTCATTATGAGCAGAAGTAGAGGATTCACCTGCTTATATAAATGTCATGTGTTATAAGTAATCATTTAACCTGAGCAGTCATTTTCTTTTTGTAAATGTGTTATGGAGATCAGATTAATTGTCCTGGACAGATGTCCATGGATGCCACTGATGAAAGTAATTGCCAGTGTCCACACCACCTCTGGTTATGCCTGTGCAATCCTCATCTGTTTCATAGTTATCTTTCTGAATGAAGAGGAGGTATTCTTCATCAGGTGTTACAGGAATACATATTTGAGGCCCCCCCCATTCTGCTATGGGCAATTTCATTCTTCCTTTCCTTTGGTCTGGTACATCCTACAATATTATTGTCCCTTTTCTTGCAATATGTCAATGTTCAGTTCTTTCTGCCAACAACATATATATATATATATATATATATATATATATATATATATATATATATATATAAAACCACTTGGTTCCAGGCCTTTGATCCCTCAGCTTTGCTCTCATTTTCCAAACAGGCATTTTCCATACGTGCTAAAGGCCGCCATGAAGATGTGGTTCTCCTCATGGCTGAAATTATCTTTTCACTGTCTGGATCCCTGCTGCAACATCCATTCACATAAAACAACATACAAAAATAACATACTGAAGCTTGATTTAAGAAAATTAAATTCACTCCTCAGCCATGCTATAAAACAATGAAAACATGCCTGCATTCTTCACAAATAAATCACCTTAAAACTGTTCTCAGTATCTCAAGATCTGAGTACAACATTTATCCTGATACTACACCCACATTCATACACACACTACAAACCAAACTTCTCCCAGTGAAATATTAGCCTGCATAACATTATCCAGAAATGCAGGACAGCGTTAGAAGCACTTGTCGTTATACTGCCATCATATGCTGTCGTTAACAGATGTGAAATCCTTCAGCTACCATTTACTGTAGTCATACTGCCATGATTTGTTTTCACAAGTAAGAGTCACAAATCCAGTCCCAGAGTACAGAAACATTTATCCTGACACCACAATACACCGATGGAAATGTACTAAATCAGAATCTACTCACTTAAAATTGTGTGTTAATGCCTTGTATAGCACAATCTATAAATAAAAGAAATATTGCAAGCATTTATCATTCACATAGCCACCAGTAGTTCTTTGCTATACATTTTCAGTAGTACTATCATGAATTACCATTTATGAATGGCACAGCTGTCATTAACAGTAACATGAATCAACTGCATCTGATGTCACATCAATGAAAAATACATTTCTCCTGGTACTAATTGGCTTACATATTCAATATGCAGTGCTAGCCAATAATTTTTAACTATTTTGGTATTTTTATCTTACTTGAAAAATGTTGTGGTTTTCCCAAAACCCTTGCCATCTAACTTCACTGATTTCATCTCAATATGGCAGTGTTAGACTTGTTCATATAAAATCAGGCTTACTTAAACATTGTGTATGCAAATTAGGCCAAAATCTGCTTATCCCTATTCAGTCACAGTAAAACGTGAGTGTGTATATCAAAAGATTCATGCAAAGAGACCTTGGATTGCTGTGGATGGAATGCTCTCTGTCAAGCTGACCTCTGAAATGGGCAAAAGTAGCTAGCATAAATGAAATATACCTATACAAATAAAAAGAAAGTGGAGAAAACAGAATACAGAATACAGAAGCCTGATCCATTTACATCCTGAATACTCTGACATACTTATCAACTCATACCATTCAGTTGTTTTAATTAAAGTAAAGCGACACCAGTTTTAACGGTTATTTATAAAATGGAGAGAGAAAAAAGATAATACAAGAATTACTTGAAACATACTGCGGTGGTGGTGCTGCGGTAGCATTGTCGTCTCACAGTACGACGTTGTCCTGTTCGATTCTCAGCTAGAGCGTCTTCTGTGTGGAGACATGCGTGAATGGGCGTACCTTCGTTGAAGGTTGTACATCAGAGCTGGCAACTCGGCATGTAAAAATCTACTGCCAATCATTAGCGGACCGGAGTTCCACTGTGGCGTCCCCTAAATGGGAAAAAGCTGAAAGACACAACAACAACTATTTCAAAAGGCATGCTTCCATAATCGAGTAATGTAAATTGTGCAAATAAAGGTGAAAACAATATTGTGTAGAAGCAATTACACACATAAGCACATGACAAAGTAGTGCAATAATCAGAGACTTTAACTTGCTATAAAAACACCATTGTTAAAAATATTCCTTTAAAAAAACTCTATATCTCTGTGACAATGCAGTTTGTTAAACTAAGCTGGTTTATTTATAGTGATGGCAAACACCAGAGGACCTTCTGAACCACAAACCTGCAGTTACATTCCTCATTTTGGTTCTGGTATATGAAATGATGGTAGTACCTATGAAGGCATGAGGCTGAGCTCCAAGCTGGTCAGATAAGGAGACAAAGATTTTGAGTTAACTCATGCAGGATTCATACCTGGTAAAAACTGAAACAGCGTTAGCTGGCACTTTGTGGGATAAGGCTGATATCTTGCTTGAGCTGGGTGAGCACCTGTCATCTCTGACAGGGATCACCTTTCTGGGACCCAGTGTTGCACAGGTATGACCTGCAGTGACACAGGCCTGACCATCTGGCTGAGTGGGAAGTCTAGGTTAAGGTGAGACAGTCAAAGTTCTACAGTAAGTATTTTAACATTTTATTTTTCCATCTGAAGTCAAATAGGTTGTAAAAATGCTACAGAAATATTCCATAAATGCAGCTAAATACAATATGTATGTATATGTAATCAAAAAGGTATAGGTAAGCATAAACATATCTGTATACAAATATGGTATGTGTATGTACATATGTATGTATGTATGAATAACCAGCTATATGTATGCATACATATATTAAAATTCAAATGTGCAGAGGTATACATGTAGATATATATATATATATATATATATATATATATATATATACACACACACACACACACACACATATATATATATATATATATATATGTGTGTGTGTGCATGTGTCTATATATACATGTATACCTCTGCATACAGACTGCTCTGAGGTGACCTGTGCCTTGCATACAAAGCAATCTCTGATCCTGCTTTAATGGAAATGCTGCACATTTGCAATCCAAATGGCACACGGGTCACTTGCTTTAAGGTCCTTAGCCTGGCATGTGACATTAACAGAACTTGCTGGAGGGACAGATTTGTCTCACAGAGGTTGCCTCACCTTTGGAGCAGACTTCCAATACATGTTAAACAAAGCCCCTCATTGATCCTATTTAAGCGTAATTTGGATGAATGGATGGGTAACTGCAGATCCACCCTGGGGGTTCTACATGTCTCCCTTTTGGACAGGGGCAATAGGTGTTGTTTTTACTGTCTGCTTGAACCTGACACTTTTGGGAACAAGGGTTGAACTTGGCTAGGCTTGTAAGGGCCCTGGGGCCATTAGCCTAGTAACCTCCTATGAACCTATGAACCTATATGAACACACTTATATGGAAGGTAAGTAAGCAGGTCTCATTTTATATCTTCTTTATGCAATTGAAGAGGAGCTATAGTGTAATTCCTTCAAGCAATATAGGTGCCTGGCAAGACTGATTGAAGTTGCTCATGAGTATGGAAGCAACATTCTGAAATACAAAAAAGTATCATTCACTAAAGCAATCTGTTGAATGAGAAATTATTTTTAAAATGTATTTTTAAAAACAACCCCAAATGTAATTTATGCAGAAATATAAGATAAATAATATGCTTCCAGTACACGACTGCAGAAAATCCATTTCAACAAGATATTTCAGAATAAGTGATTATGTAAAACGTTGTTACTATTTCATATATGACACCAGCTTATTTCCTTATTATCAGTAGACTGCAAATATAAAAGTCATCACCTTTTCATATTTATCTGTTGATTGTTAGCAGTTTTCCAGTACCATTTCCCAAAATGTTTTTTTTCTGAATACAGAGTTAATAAAAATAAACACTATTAATAAAGTATGTGCTGCTGTACAAACAAATTCTGATTACGTTTATTTTCTCCATTTCTTGGTTGTCTGTCTGCCCTCCACTTCTCTTTTTCTTATCTGAAGTATGCATTACTTTGCTTTTCTTTTTTCTTCCTTTCTCACCAAATTGTGCTCCTTTTTCCACAGGTCAAGAAGTCCCAGGAGCAGCCCAGTCATGTTCCTCCAGGTCAGGAAACATTCACTATCTGCCAGTCCTGAGATGTCCTCACAGGATCAGGGCAGTGACACTGGTTCTGTAGACATTATGGCACAGTGCAGCCTGGTAATCCATGCAAAACCATGAGCTTCAGGACCTGGTTTTAGGATGTGGTGGAGCAGATAGTAGAGAGACAACTTTCGCCAGTCCAGGATGATATACAGTGAGAGCCACTAGAGGCCTCCACCCCCACAACATCAGGGTCTTCCTCTGCACCACCATCAAGCAGTTGTACCATTTAAGGTCCTGTGGAATGAGGTGTACCTGTGAGAAACTCCTCTTCACCTTCTTCCTTCCGTAATCCTCATTCTTACACCCTCTAACCTACTTTCTTCCCAAAATACTCTCCTATATAAAAAAGTGGGAAAATAGGGAGATATATCTCTCCCAAAAATATAGAACCCCTCCTCTCCTGTCACCTCAAGCGTAAACCTTCTGATGTGTTCCTTCCATGTGCCCATCTTTGTTATGTCTCCCATTTTCCTATTTTTTTTTTCATTTACCTTGTTTTGAGAAGAAAGATCCACAGCTCTAAACAATGTGCGCAGCAGTCTAAAGATTTTAGAATAATAGCCATTTCAGTATGACATATTTCTGCTAATAATGAATGATATTTAAAATAAAGCCTCCCTTCAGAACATTGTAATAAATTTCACTATTGAGAAAACACTGCTGTAATTTTATCAGATATAATGGAGGGATTGTCTATATTCCAGATCTGTGATAAGGGTGCAGTACATTTCAGGATAACAGGGTATATGACCTGGGATCCACAGTGTGCTTTATGGCAAGGTGTCAATTCTCTTATTGTACGGAGAAGTGCTGTGGTACAATATTGCTGTTGTGTTTCTCTGTACAAGATGACTTAAAGTTCATCTACACCACAAGAATTTCCTTGTAATTTGAAACATGGAGGCTACACTACTCATACCACACTGATATCTTATGTGCCACTGTATCAATGTTGCCACCTATGTGGGGCCCTGAAATTCATAGCTGGTACCCCGTCATTAAGCATAGCAGAGATTTATGCAAATCTCTAGTACATGAAGTAAGAGGATCTCATTTTACAAGAACAATACATCATCTTGTGCATGTATCATGCTATTTTTGTGGCTATTACATTGCGCCTTCATACTTACTACTGTAAATTGTAACGGAATTATTTGATTTGGTGACATTTTTCTCTCACAGTAGTTCATCAACCAGTTTCTCAACACAGCAGTGATCAGAAATATGAATCAGTGAATTCCTATTGTTTCTTATGCTTTTTATCTTGAACATGTAGTTAATAACGTAATAAAAGGAGGATATGAACAATTCTGTTTAAGCAATATTATTAATTCCTTGGGCTAAATAAACTCTAAAATGTACAAATTTGAAAGGTGTTTGCTTATTCTGTTTCACTCAAAAGTCTTTTCAGGAAGTGATATCATTGACTACAGTGTCAGCATTCACATTCCCAAAGAACTTTCATTCTTTGTAAATAGTAACAAGAATTCAGAAAATTGTTAACATGTCTGTGTAACGGAAAATGCACAATAAAGTAGCTTAATGCAGCCTGTGAGTGATTAAGTATGCAGAAGGAGAAATGATAAATGACTGGAGTGGAATAAATAGGCAATTCACTGGCGAAAAGTTACAGTCATACAAAGACTAAAGCAGGGCAGAAAAACACATGGACCAGTGATACACAAGTAGTGTGTTTGTGTTAGTGTGAGTTCACATGCACAATGACGAACACAGCTGACAGCACAAAACATCTACATAACAAAGTCCCTACTATGCTTATATCACAAGTAGTAAGAATATAGGTTAATAAGGCAGGCAGAAAAGGAAGGAGCAAGCAGAGGAACACACAGAAGGGAAAGGGGAAAGAAAGAGCAGTGTTGTGAGTGGCAGAAGGGTATTTTTTTGAGAGACAGATGCTCATTTTTATACATTCAGGAAGGATGGAGGGTAAAGGTAGCATGGGAAAGGTATGGATAGGGAAGTTGGATGAGGTAAGGAGCACAGCACACAGACCCAAGCTAAAGACGGACAAAGATTGATGGGGAGGAGCAGACACAAGTGGAAATAACAAAAAAGAGATACAAAGATTGAAAGAGGAAGGGCAGCTGGTGATGGGAAGGATTGGACCACAAACTTAGGAACACTGAAACTGCATCATGGCTGTGTCCTGCTACTGCAGGCCCAGTGATTAGGGCTAGGGAGCTACACAGCTGTACAAGCCACACAAAGATAAGCTGTAGGCTGCCAGAGTGTGTGTGTGTGTGTGTGTCCAGCTACTTGCCCACAGGTTCTGTCACCATGGCTTCCACCTCCTGCCAGCTGACCCAGCAGGAGCCCCTGACAATGCCCAGCAATGGCAGTCCTACAAACCACATCTGTGTAACAGCAATAGAAGGCAACAAAGTGCCCCCCAGGTCACTGTCTATATGATATCTGCCATCATCCTGGAGACTACTGGGGTCCCAGAAGATGATGGCAAGGTAGGTGTGTAGCATGGTAGTGGCAGCTGCCACACTTCATCCACTACCACAGGCAACATTGCATAACATATGAATGTTAAGGGAAGGAAAGAGAACAAAGGACAAATAAAAAACAGAAGATGACAACAATAAAGACAAAGACAAAAACAAAAGCAGAAAGTAGAAATGATTATCAGTGTGGCTTCATTTGTTTTCAATACAGGCTCTATATGTGTAAACTGTAGATAACTATACAATGGCGAAACAAAAGTGATATACAGGCCTGACACAAATGCACTGCAGAACTATGCATGCCACAAGTGGCAAAACTAGATGTGAAATAACCAGTCACCTGTGGATATAACAGTGATGCCAAGCAGTTGCTGGTGAGTAAGTCTCTCAAATTTGCCATTAGGAAATGTAAAACTAACTATAAAATTAGGATTTCAGCTAATTTCAAAGACTACCAGAAGGCCTTTTTCTGCTATATTAGGAAGCTTCGAATTAGCCCGCAGTTTTGTACTGGACTTGCCTCCAGTTATACTTAATTCTCTGATCCCCAAGACTTTGCTAATATTCTTGTGGACAAATTGTCTTCCAACTTCACTCCACCCACCCTTCCCTCTTTCACCTCCATTCCCCCTCATGCCCTCCTCCTAAGATTTTGTTGGAACATGTCCTTCTACAGTTTCCAAAATTAAAAGCATTACTTTCATGGGTCCTGCCAATAACCCTGGATACCTGCTGAGAAGTGGGCATCCAGGGTGCCTGCTGTGAAGTGTAAATTTCCATTTAGCAAGCCCCCTTCGTCAATTTTCAACTTCAGTCTCTCCACTGGTTATGTCCCAAAAGAGTGGAGAATGGCAGTTGTGCTGCCCTTGCATTAAGGTGGTCCATCTACTGACCCTGGGGATTACAGGCCTATTTGTCTCATTGGTATTATTTGCATGTTTCTGGAACATATTATAGATGAACTAATAAACAATGATATAGATGACTTTATATCCCTGGATAAACACATGTCTGGCTTTGTAAAGGGTAGGTCATGCCTGTTCAGCCAAGTTGAGTTATTTGAAAAGATTACTGAGACCATGGATAAAGGGCAGAGAGTTCACACCGCTAGCTTGATGTTACCAACACTTTTGACACAATCTCCCATGCTGAGATCATTGACAAACTCTCCCAGTTCAACATTAACCCATACATAGTTTGCTGGATTCGTAATTGACTGTCTGACAGATCCCATACTGTTAAGGTCAGGAACACTGGTGGTGCCCCACAAGGCTCTTTTAATTTATGTGACAAAAAAGCCAATATTAAGAGATTATGCCTTACAAGTTTGCTAATGATTACAAACTGGTGGCAGTTATCAAATCTCATTTAAATGATCAAATTATCCAGCAAGGGCTGAAAAAACAACAACAAAACAAATGTGTGGTGCATTAATCATGGGCTTGCCCTCAGCGTAAAGAAAGGCAGCATATTTTCCTTTGGAAAATCAAGCATCACTACTGTTTAACATATAGAAAACATTCCACTTAAATTAGACAGTCATCAGGGACTCAGGTATTGATAACAGACTCTCCTTTGACCACCATGTCCCTATGGTGGTTAGAAAATTCTTCTACTGTGCACAGCTGTCCCTTAATGGTACAGTGACAGTCATGATGGTGGTGGCACATGCACCGTCATTATATTTACATTACCACAATACTGTTCAGAATACCAAGTGGGGCATCAGAGGAATTCCACTTGTACTTCCAAGGTATACAACCCATAAAGCAAATCAAATCTGTAAGCAATGGAGAAACGAATTAACAGCACTGCAAACCTGTGTAGTGAAGTTGGTGGCTATCAGATGTCCAGGTATAACAACAATCCCATATAAGTACTTGATGACTGGAGGGGCATTCATGCCTCCTATGGCATAACAAACAATGTTTCTCAACCTCACCAGGTGCTGAAAAACAGACAAAAGAGGGGGGGAAAGAATAAAATCTATGAAAATCAGTAACTGTATGTAGCTGTACAAGCAAGTCAACTTATGTGTAAGATCCTCTTGGGAGGCTTGTGTTCAAGTCAGAAATGATTAGCTTATATTATTCTTTCACTTCTATGATTAGCAGTGACTAGGCAGAGATCTTTCTGTGTGTGTGTGTGTGTGTGTGTGTGTGTGTGTGTGTGTGTGTGTGTGTGTGTGTGTGTGTGTGTGTGTATGTGCAACATGACCTTCATTATCATGCTTAGGGTTTCCTAGGTGAAAGGATAAGCACCTCCTGCATTGACACCACTGTGAGCTGAGCTGAGCAATGGCTAGAAACTCCATTATGAGGTGGATCTTGAGTACTGCCTTGCCAGGGTGCTAAGTGATGTCACAGGCATCACATGACCTGGTAAGCAATGTCAGTATCATTACAGCAACTTGAAGAGGCTGCCATCATCATCAGACCTTCTTTGCCAATGGTAAGAAGAGTTTCAAGAGAGATAGCCAGAGTTTTAAAGTACGTATAACTATGTTGTAGTTATTTACACATAAGTATCATAGAAATGAAAGGATGATATTAACTCTCATTTGGGACTTGAACCTAAGACCTCCAACATATTGTGCTGATGGCACTGTCACTTCACCAACAAAATCCACTGGACAGACAGGTGTTGAGTTTTCTCCTTAAGAGCCTTACCCTTTCAGCTACAGACCCATTTCATGACATAATGATGTAACAAAATGCATATGCAAGTGTCACTGTTTCCATATTTCTTATACCTCACACCATCCAGGGTTAAAGAAGACTAGCATTGGGCTGAAGCAAACAGTGCATGTTCTTTAAAGACAGTAAGCAATTTAATGCCGAACAGTAATGAAAGAAGCTGCAAACAAGTTTCAGTTTATGGTTCTTGGTTTGATTCTTTTGGTTGCATTTTGCCTTCTGTGACTATCGATCAAGTCACTTAACCAAAATGTCACCTTGTTTTTTTCCCTAAAAAGAGGAGCATTTAAGATGTAGGTAGCCAAACTAAAATTGATGGTTGTTATCACCCTTAAAACTGACTACTCTTTTTAGCTGTTATATACTGTATGGTTAATCTTATATCAGGGTCAGGAATTCGAAAGAAAAGACTATCCTCAACCTTAAATGATCCTAAGACCCTTACTTTTCTGTATGCATGCATGCATGTGTGTGTGTGTGTGTGTGTGTGTGTGTGTGTGTGTGTGTGTGTGTGTGTGTGTGTGTGTATCTTGTGGTGGGTGTGTGTTTGCTTATGTACTGTTCTAGTTGTCAGTTGATTTAAATTTGATAATCATAATGATTATTGTTATTCAAGGTTAAACTAAAATTTTCAAATGCATGATTATTTATCAGAGTGAAGATAAAACTGTGCAATCTCTTCTGTATCTTTATCAAAATAGAAAATGGCACAAATCATGAATGTGTGAATGCTCTTTGATTGATTTTCTCCTAACTAGGTTTAATAAGCACTACATTTGTATTTTATGTAAGGCCTTGCAGCAAAAAAAAAAAAAAAAAAACAACCTTAGGACTACACAATAGAATTGCTACCCTTTCATGCATCTAAAGAACTTCAAAGTGCATGCAATAATTTGTATGTGATGCCAAAAAAATCACTGCAGATGATAGTATACAGGCATACTATTGCTGGATTATTATTTTTACAGGATTGTTGTCAAGCACAGGAACTTTGCACTGACTTTTGTTACCAAAATATATTACTTGGATTTGGTGCTTCAATTAAGCAGACATGATTTACCAGTTAAGTGTGTAAACACATAGATTTGATTGGATGATATCTTGTAAGTATGCACATTTCCTCAATACTCACTAGTTTTAGACTTGAACTGTAAAACAATGACTTGGAGCATAAACGGTAATCAGCAACAAATATACATTCATTCTATATTCTAGCTGTTTTAATGATTATTAGTTTTAATTATTAGGTGTTAACATTTCAGAAGTATCTTACTAATTGAGGTACTCAACTTTTATATTAGGAAAGCTGTTGTCAGTAGAATTAGAAACTTAATAAATGTAAATGATTACAGTTTTGCACTCTAGAAAGGTAATTCTATTAAGGACTTAATATCTCGGATTTGAAATGTTAGTGTTAGAATAATGAAAATGTGCTTTACTAGTTTTGTCATTCTTACAAATTGAAATCAACCATATTCCACGGGACTATCTTATTAAATGCAACTTAATATCTGCACCTTTGTACTTTAGAAAAGTGAGTGCGTTAATGACTTAATATCTTGGATTTCAAATGTTGATAGAATAATGAAAATGTGCTTTACTAGTTTTATCATTCTTCTGGGTGCTACTAAGGAAATATCTTCTAGCACCAATTATGTTTTACCTGAATATTAAGGATGGTCAAGGCCGTATCTAGAACATTTCTGACACAGGTTGGATCATTAAAAATTTGCTTTAAAATTGAGAGTTTTTGTATTTAGTAAATCATCTTAACTATAATTAATGCAGTCTATGCCTAGAAAATTAATATCACATTATGTGTTCATATTTTAACAGAATGGTTTCAAAATAACAGAAGCTTTGATTACTGCTGTACCCCATATGAAATACTGACATTTCTCTGTGGAGTGGTGGGTGGCACAGGATGTGTGGCATTAATTCCATGAAGATAGTGAGCAAGTTAATCTACATGTGCAGACCTGAGGATGACATTGAAAAGACCGCAATAGTTCGACAGGTCATTTGAGCCTGGAGGCACTATCTCCTTCCTTGGAAAGTCTTTGGCATATATGGTAGCAGCAGACAGTAGTGATATGCAATCAAGAAAACTGTGACTATTACAGGGGACCAGAACTGTAAATGACAGGCTGTCATTGTTGGGGGCAGCTGCTAGCAATGATCATGTGAGGTATGATGCACATGGCATGCCTTCCATTTTCCATTTAGTATTGCTGCATGCAGTGTGGTGTCACGGGCCACAGACAAGACTGATTCCACACAGTATGTAGTTACAACAATGTCAGTACAATATTGTTCTGTAAGCTGTGTGAAAACACAAGACTGGAGTAACCTACTTGAACAAATGAACTGCAACTGGGTGACACTGGATAGCTCAATGTGGCATCAAGGTCACATGAACAGCTTTATGTGATTTCAAAATTCCAAAGACCACTCATACTAAACAAAGTCCAGGTCAAAGATGCTTCCTATGTTCCCCTACGTACATACATATCTACCTTCTGTACTCACCCAGAGAAACAAAAGATCTGGATGGCCCCACCAGTGCTGACAGCCTGCATCCTCGGTTAATTTCCTTATGCAAGGAGCACCTAATAAACTTTCTCCACCCTCCCACATCTTTAATTTAACCAATAATCCATTGATCCCATAGTATCGAAAGCAGAAACAGTCAGATCTTTACCCAAAGTATAGTCTAATAGCACCCTCAGACTTCAAGTCAGTATTGATACTACCATCACTTGGGAAGATTCTGAAAATATTACTATTCAACTACCTACCTACCTATATAAAACAGTATAACCTTCTCCCCTCTCACCACCATGGCTTTTGGACAGGTGAAAGTAAAATGGAGCTATATGAACCCTCACAAAAGACATCCCAATAAATATGGATAAAGGTAAAATAATAGGAGCTGTGTTTGTCAACTTTGCCATGGTCTTCAGTTTAATAAATCATAACATACTATAATGGCCTTTTTATCAATAAACATAAATGAAAAAGCAGAAGGTTGTAAAAGTACTTCACAACAAACAGACACCAGTGAGGTACGATTAGCTCCCCCTTCTCCCACTTCCACTACTCCAGTCATAAAAGCAGTACCACAAGATTCACCACTATCTTCTCTCCTTTGTTTCATATTCACCAACAATACCTGCTCTGACCTACCCTCCTTGTTGTACATAGGGTTACTTTTTGTTCTTCTTTACTTAGTACTGTCCCCTTCTGGCACTGGCATGAAAAACTGCAGATGTTGCTATTGCTCTAGTTGAATATTCATTTACAGGTCCTGGTGGGTGGAGTCTGTTAATGTTGTAAACAAAGGTGATACAGTCCTTAAGTCATTTAGCCAGAGTAACTTTAGATACTGGACTCCCTAAAGTAACTGACGAAAAGGAAATAAATAGCTGGTCAGATTTTCCTGATATCCTTTGTTTTCTGAAGGTAGAAACATAATTGTCTGTGTACATCTAGTAAGTGCAGACAGTACTTCCCCTTATTGGAAAAGTTGGGAAAAAAGACTGGGAGATGTAAAACCTGGTTGATATTTGATTCAGAAACAACCTTTGGAAGGAAGGAAGGGTTTCTCCAGAGGGAGAACCTGTCCTTATGAAAGATTAAGTAGGAGGGTTTGCAGAATAAGGCTTGTATTTCAGATATTTTCCTGGCAGAAGTGATAGCTATTAAAAATAAGGTTTTCCAGGAAAATAATTTTAAGTCGCAACTTAGCTGAAAGCTGCAAAGGGTGAGAAATAAGAGACTGCAATACCAGATTCAAGTCCCATGGTGCAGAGGGTTCCTTATATGGAGGTCTGAGCATTAAGGTTCCTTTCAAAAAGGCTTTGCAAAGTTTATGTGACATAAGGGATGAATCATTGAAACCAATATGGAAGTTAGATATGGCAGCCAGATGCACTTGAATAGTAGAGGCTGATGCGCCTGCCTCAACGAGTAAAGCCAAGAAGTCTAAAACTTTATCAATGGGTGCTGAGTATGGGTCAAGATTACAGTCTAGCGACCATTTAGTAAACATTTGCCACTTGTTATGGTACAATTTTCTAGTTGAAGGTTTGTGGTGGGCCATAATGATGCATTGGACCAGGGAGGAGAGGGAGGGATGCCTGGCAATCATGGGAACTGGAGAGGCCACACAGTAAGCTTGATGTGCTGCAGATTCAGATGAACCAGTCCCTCTGGGTGGGACAATAGGTTTGGAGCTGGGTCCAGTATACAGGACTTCTGAAGTAGATGAGGCCATAGGAAGGGAAACTAGACCTGCCGAGGCCAGAATGGGGTGATGAGGATTATTTTGTTCTTTGACCAGTTAGCTTTCTTTAGAAACTGACATATTAGGGGAATCAGATGAAAGGCATATAATAGATCAGGGGCCAATCATGAAGGAGAGCATCACTGGGTAATTCCCCCAGTGGGGAGATAAGGGCAAAGTAACTGCTGCACTTGTTGTTCTGAGGGGAGGCAAAGATGTTGCAGCAAGGTTGGTCCCAAAGATGGAATATCTTGTCCACCACCACTGACTTGAGTGACCATTCTTGAGGCATGAGGATGGATCTGCTCAGTTTGTCCACTATCATGTTGGAGCTCCCTGGAATGTGCATTGCCATTAGAAAGTGGTTGAAGGAAATTGCCCATTGCCATACCCTGAGTACTTCTTGACAAAGAGGGTATGATCTGGTTGCTTGTTGATGTACCAGACTACTGACATATTGTCTGTTTGAATTGCAATCGTTCTCAAGGGGAGGGCATCTTGAAGTGCCTGCAATGCTAAGAGCACTGCCCTCATCTCTAGACCATTGCTATGCAAATTGGCCTCCTGCTGGGACCAAGTGCCTTGGACTGTTGTTCCCAGAATATGCCCCCACCCTATCTAGGACGTGTCCATGGTCACTATGGCTTGGGGTTGAGGAAGGGTAAATGGACGGCCCAACAAAATTTGTCTGGAGTGCAGCCACCAACTCAGTTCTTCTTTTCTTTGATTGGTGATCATAATCATATGGGATGCTGGCTGATTCAATAAGGACCATTGGGAGGCCAGAAGCCATTGATGACTTTGTATATGATATCCGGCCAGGGTAACTAGAGTGATAGAGACTGCCATTGACCTTAGAGCCTGTAGAATGAGTCTTGCTGTTACCGTCTTAATGCAAATGACCTGGCTGACTTGTGATCTGATCCTTTGGAGCCTTTCCAGGGGAAGAGATGCAATGCCAGTGACTGTGTCTAACATAGCTCCAATGAATTCCAGCAGTTGGGATGTTTTTTCGTAGTTTATAGTGATTCCTAAGGTGGAACAGAGAAGAGTATAGTCTTGTGCCTTTATGAGTAGATGCCTGGTGGGAGTGGTAAGGAGTCAGTCATCTAGGTATGGAAACACTTGGAATCCTAGCAGTCTTGGGTGAGCTGCTACCACTGCTATGCATTTGGTGAACACCCTGGGGGCTGTGGTGAGACCAAAGGGCAGCTCCCAGCCAGAAGAACAGGAAACTCCTGGACCATTTGTCCATTTTTATATGGTGATATGCTTCCTGAAGATCTACAGAGCACATCCAACTGTCTTTTTCCAAGAAAGGAAGTATAAACTGAACCATCCTGAATTTGGTTTGCTGAACTGATTTGTTAAATTGATTTGTTAAATTGACTGAGATCCAAAATTGGTCTCCAGTTCCCTGTTTTCTTTGGCACTAAAAAGAATCTTGAGTAAATCCTGGATCCTCTCTGGTCTGGTGGGACTGCTTGGATGACTCTTTTGTTGAGCAATTTTGGAATTTCTAAGACTGCTGCATGTCTGTGACTGGGTGAAACATCTTGGATTCTTCTTAGTCTTTTTGCTTCTTCTAAAAAGGGGATGTTGTAACCTCTGGTAATAATCCTCTGCACCCATTTGTCCATTGTTATTCTTAGCCAGGCAGATTGGTGCAGGGATAATTGTCCCTCGACTACCTCCAGAGGAAGGCAATTGGGCCTCCTTTCAGGAGCACTGATAGGAATTACCAGGGAAAGCGTCCCTAGAACCCTGACTCTGTGGGCCATTTCTGCCTCTTGAATGGAGTCTTCCATTATTGCTTCCCGTCTGTCCCAGGGGAAGTCATTGCCACATGAGTCCTGGAAAGGTCCTTCAGTCTTTTGAACCATAGCCTCCCACTTCTCTGGTTCCTGGAATAAGGCCGTTAAGGAGTGGGGAAGAGTACACCCATGGCAGAAAGGTTCTTTCCATCTTTCTCACATCTGACTAGAGTCTCTTTAACTTTGGGAACAAATAGGGAAGTTCCGTCAAATAGGGCATTGACTGAAAAAAACTTAGATGGCTGTGCAAAATCACATAATCATATCAAGGAATTTCTCCTGATCACTACACCTGAACACCGCTGCTCTTGTCATCCCTTCAACAGCATGAGCAATTAGCCTCATGGATTTGTTAGAGATAGATTCCAGGGTGGTGAGCTGCGAAGCCACTTTGCCTCAAATTCCTTCAGCTTCTCCCAGAAGAGTATCTGATAGCTCTTTAGTTAGATCTCTTTGAAGCTTGGTAAAATGTGCCATGTAATTCAAGGAGCTGAGCGTGAAGGTCGATGAAGCGTATACATGCTTCCCAAATCTATCCATTGTCCTAGACTCTTTGCTGGAAGATGATTAGTAGGACTTTCATCAGCAAGTTCCTTCTTAGTGGCTGCTACTACCACCACATCTTCAACAGGAATTTGTTTTGCCCAGTGTTGCTGATCCTGAGGTGCAGAGAGGATACGGTCAGGTCTCTTTGGGATCTGCTCGATAGAGTCAAGTAACATCCAAGCCTGTTGAGCGATCAACTTAATAAGATTATCAGAGGGTGGAGAGATCCAAGAGGTAGAGGGTTGGGCATCAAAAGCCTCTAGGAATATTGATTTCTCTGAGGGAGGCTGGGGGGTAGTCCAGTCACCCCTCTGTTTAAGAATTTCTAATATGTCTCCAAAGGAAACATCTTCAGAGTGACTTAGGGCAACCTTCCCCCTCATTGTAATCAGTATCTTCTGTGAAGGACACTTCAGCAGGGTCCATGTGCTTCCTCTTGCACTTTCTCTTCAAAGGTACGTCTTTGGTGGGGTGTTCTGGAGAGGTATCCAAAGATGACATAAACAAAGTGGTTTGATCCTGAGACTTTTGTGCCCTCTATCCCATGGAAGAGACTGGAGGAAGCTCGGGTCGAGGGGATGGACAAGATGTTTGGTCCAATAGGGAAGGCATAGACTGCTTGCCCAAAATGGACAAGGCCTTCTCCATGGCCTGGAAGGCAGGCTCATCCATGGAAGGATGGGAGCCCAGAACCAAAATAGACTCCTTTGGAACCATGGTCCCACCCCACACTGAGGATGCCACCTCCAAAGCCAAAGCCAGGATCGAGCTTACATATCAGAAGCAGTGAAGGGCATGGAAGGCTCTGAAATAATCAAAGTTGAGCTCTGCCCCTTGGAACTGGCAACAAAGCCTCGACCCTGAGAGGTCTCCAGGTCTGACAGAACTGAAGAACTCAGAGTAGCTGTCAGTGCTGGAGAAGGAGCTCTGACCAGCACTGAAACAATCAAAGCCGGGAAGGTCAGTACTGGGGGTTCTGAAAACTCAGCTGGAGTCAAAGAAGGAATAAGCATTGGTGTGGAAGAAGGTAAGGTTCCAGAGCTAATATTGCTAGGAACCATGGAATGAGGTAATCCACTCACAGTAAGGAGCTGATCCACCAATCTCATAACATCAGATTTGGGCAAACTCTTGGTGGATCAAACTGAGGAAGCTGATGGAGACTTTGGTGGACATTTGTCCTAAAAGGGACTGGGAGGATGGTCCACAAAGGGATCTATTGAGGGGGAATATGTGGTAAATATATAATAGAAGGGTCCCTTGGTTATGTAGGCTTGGTAGGCACCAAAGAGGAAGTGTCTTTAATTGACATCAGTACCGAAGTAGTCTGCACTGAATCAGGTACCGAAGTCATTGGCACTGAAGAGGTTGGTGCAGAAACAGGCACGACTGGCACCAAGGATTGAATATTTTACCCCACCAGTTCTGAGGAGGCTGTTGGCACCATTGGAGTCTTGGCAATATTGCTTGGCGGTTCCGATGAGCATGTTAGAACCGACTGACTTTGTTTTCTTGGCTTGGAAGAGGAGAAAGAAGAAGAAGAAGAACTGGTTTCAGTTTTCAGACCAGATAAGGCCTTGTCAAAGTCTGACTTAAGAAAAACTTTCAAAATTAGTTTATTTTTGTGGTCAATCAGATTTCTGTGGCTGAAACTGTGACAGATTGCACAGTCCTCTTGTAGATGGACCACACCGAGGCAATAGACATGAAGAGCGTGTCCATCTGAATTTGGCATCTTCCTATCACATTTCTGGCACCTCCTAAAACCAGAAGTGCCTTTGGGGTTTGTCAGTCATTACAAAAAACAAAGGCCACAATACACAGACATACACACACACACACACACACACACACACACACACACACACACACACACACACACACACACACACACACACACAAACACACACACACACGCACACACACACACACACACACACAGACACACACACACACAGTCGTACTGAGAAATCAGAATGGAAAGGGCTTATTTTTAAACTTAAGTAAGGAGAAAAAGGGCAAGAAGAAAAGAAATACCAGCAGTGGAAAAAAAACACATGCATGCACAAACTAACTATCAAAAGGAGGTGCAGGTAGTACAGATACAAAGGATGATAGACAGGATAAGAAAATAGGAAAGTCTAACTTACAGGTTTTGACAATAAGCTTTTGCTCAAGAGATCAGAGAGAACGCATGTGGCACTATGAAGTGGTAAACGAGATCTGAGGTAATTTGGTGAGGAGCATTGTGGGTAGAGCTTAGCTCGAGAGTTTTAGAAGGTGCAAGCTGGAATAACAGACGAGTTGGTTCCAAGGCTTGGAACTTAGCCCACAATCAAGGGTTACATGAAGATGACAACATCAGATCAATTATTTTTTCCTGAAGCACCTTAATGTGATAAGAAATAGCTCAAATTTTATAAAAGAAATCTTTTATTGTGGCAATAAAGTAAATTCCAGTCCTTTGCACTGTTTGTGGGTATGGCATTTCCTGCAAAATTACATGTTTACATAAAAATGTCCCACTTTCAACAAAAGAAAGGGTGGCAACCATAACAGTACTTCAGTGTGAAAATTACGGTCATATTAAAATAGGACTCCTCCTCAGACAGAATAAAAAGCTTTCTAGAAAAAGACATGGATAGCCTAAATATACCACCTCAGAAGAAATCAGCTCATTCTGCAAAAAAACAAAACCATGTTATCGAGGACTCCTCAAAAACTGCCTATAATTCCTAGTAATTGTCAAATTAATGTCAGGCTCTAACTTTCCACTGAAACTGTAACAACATTCCATTACATAGGACTCTGACTAGACCAAAAGTTACATTTACACCACTGCACTGAAATGAAAACTCAAAAGATTAACAAACATTTCTTCTGATGGCTCATGGGACGTGGATTTGATTAGTGGCGTGGGCATCTGAGGTGCTGGTAGGGAGGGATGGTCTGCATATCCAGATGGAAGGACATTGATTGGAAACACTCTCTGAGTGGGAGGTGTGGTCCACAAAAAGGCATACCCTGTCATGTGTCAATGAACACAAGGGAGGGGTGTAAAGAAGTAAGTGTGGCTCATAACTCCCCCTGTAGCAAAAAGCAGAAGCAATTGCTGGCACCATCCCCCAGGATGTCCTTAAGATCCACACCAGTCCCAGCTCAGTTGGGAGGTAGAAACAGGAGGAGGAGGTAGACCCAGCAATGAATGGGGGCATTGAGATGTCTGGACAGAGTAAAGCAGAATGAAGGGGAAGGAAAAAAAATCTCTTCTGATCATTGTGAATGTCCCCTTTCCTGGCCCAAAAAGTAGGGCAGCTTTGGGTGAACATATACTTTTATTTCAATTTCAGTATGGCATTTCCTTTTCTACAGCAGCTTCCCCAAAGA
Organism: Protopterus annectens; assembly: GCF_019279795.1. Lineage (NCBI taxonomy): Eukaryota > Metazoa > Chordata > Ceratodontiformes > Protopteridae > Protopterus > Protopterus annectens. The sequence goes on along the minus strand of NC_056735.1, from coordinate 270,378,973 downwards.
ACCTTAAGGCCCTGTAGGTTTATTACGAGCAAAATCTGAAAATTCATAACCTTGTTTCCTTTGCTAATGCACTAAATTCTTAACAAAATGAAATGGGTTCCAATAAAACAAAGAGCAGAGCTAAGCCCTAGGTCTTTCATTTTCAAACTCATTAAAGTGGAAACTTTTAATCACTTCACTAGCTATCACCTAATTTCACAATCTAACTGCAACCTACACTCTTGGAACCCCTAGTATGGCCGGCTTTCACACTCCACACAGTAAATTCTCATCTATTGGCCATGGCTTCTCCATTTTTGCCCCTAACTGCAGGAGTCCATTTGTGAGTCACTTAAAGACAATAACTCTTACAATATTTTCAGGAAAAGTTTTAAAAACACCTTCAACTGGTTGGATCTTTTAAATGATTTCATAACAATCTCCACCCCAGGATTTCCACCAACCCCATACTAGAACAATGTTAGAACAACACTAAGCAATGGCAAATGAATTTATATCCATAGTTGTAAACAACTTGCTCCTTACTTAAGCCTTAACCCCCTATGACCCATATGAGTTATTTATTTCCTTGCCACATACCTATCAACACAACCCCTACTCCTACTCCCACATATCTAGCCCCCTCCTCTAAGTCTCCCCACATGGCTTGTATTAATATTTTAAATTAATTTCTTCATTCTATCTCCATTATGTTTCAGGTATGAATATGGCTCATACAGTCAGGGTTAAAAATTACAAAAAAAACCATAAATACATTGTATCCAGAGTTTCTAGTTTCACTTCTGTTTGTAAATTGAATTGATTATATATATATATATATATATATATATATATATATATATATATATATATATATATATATTCTTATTCGTTTTTGTATCGATCTTTATGTACAACAACTTTTGTCTTCTATATAACCAACTCATACAATGTTTATTGCTTTTTACTCATGCTGTAAATATGGCGACCCTTAACCAGGAAAAGCCGAAAGATGAAGAAGAAGATACTCCTGGGCTAACTGAGGGTATATTGATTATTGGAAGTACAACACAAAAGAAGCCAGCACCATGCCAGTAAAGCGTTTATTGCGATCTGGTACCTCGGCTTTTCGCCTTCAAATGGATCACAAATACAAAGTGCTGTTAACTCTTATTTATACAAATTTTTTCTAAGTTAATCAGCACTAATCAGAAATATAGGACAATATTTTTTAAGTGTCACATTGGTTCTTTTCAATTTAAATTACTTGGAAGCAACCTAAACTTATTCTTTTTCATATATATATATATATATATATATATATATATATATATATATATATATATATATATATTGTTATACTATTTTATATATTTGATAATAAAATAATATATGGAATTTATTAGTTTAACAATAGTAGTTATGAAGGCAATGATTGTTGATGTCTTGTTTTAATGTTCAAGATTTGTATAACAAAATAATGGCAGAGCACTTTAAATTCACTTAGAAAATGTTGTAATTGATTAATTGGTGCTGATTAACTTAGAAAAAATTTGTATAAATAAGAGTTAACAGCACTTTGTATTTGTGATCCATTTGAAGGTGAAAAGCCGAGGTACCAGATCGCAATAAACGCTTTACTGGCATGGTGCTGGCTTCTTTTGTGTTGTACTTCGTGGTTGCTGATTCTCATTAGTGTTTGTGTATATTGATTATTGGCTCTGTTTTGTGTGTATGTGTGTGTGTGTGTGTGTGTGTGTGTGTGTGTGTGTGTGTGTGTATATATATATATATATATATATATATATATATATATATATATATATACATTTTACTTAAATAAGTTTGCTATTTATTGAGTTTATATTGCTGGGCAGAGTCTGAAAGTGCCCCAGGGGACTCAGTGCTCTAATCAAGTTAACACATGCACATAAATAAATAAATAAACAAACAAATAAATAAATAAATGGCTTTCCTGCCTCTCCATTATATGCATGAATGTACTCACTTCTGATGTTGAGGACTGTACAAATCTCTTGAAGAACCTAGCAGTGTGATAGCACCACCTCATGGAGGAGTTCAGATGCTCAGGGAGGACCCTGTTACAAGACTGTGTGGCTCTGGCTGGCATAGTATATATCCAGGTGTGCTGGCATGCTGTCAGAGTCATGGAGACACACTCAGCATTGCCCCAAGGCCCTTATTAGGATTGCATTTATAATGCAGGTTACATGTTCATCTAGAAAGAAGAGACAAATGGCCAAAAGTCAACATCACACAACCTCCTGACTCCAATGTGTGCAGTATATAAATTATGCCTGCTATGTGTCCTCACTGCTGACCAAAAGTGTTGAAACCTCATGTCAGTATGCATCTATGGCTCCTGATACACTTTTGAGATTCAAGTGGGATCAGAATGCATGCCACCCTTACTTTGTGCTTAGGTGTCATTAAGAATCACAGTGTTATACTAGCATCCAGAAGCTACAAAAAAAAATGTATCAGGTTAACAAAACTGTGGTTTCCAGCCCTAGAGATGGGCACTATTTAATGTATGCATGCCCCTCACATAATGTACGTCATCCATGCTTCTGTTATATTGCCATTATCTACATGGGTGCAGCTTGCCTGTTCAATATCTTGCATTTGTGGCAGCAAGCAAGACCTCTATCACCAAGTGTGATGCACTGCTCCCCGGCATTATCATAGCTTACTCCACTATAATAGGGCTGACACAAGTGTTCCATGTCATTCTGTGGTTCCCTGCTTGTTGATTCATGGTGCACCCTATTTCATCTGCTAGCAGGAATATTTATATGCATCTCTGCATGTGTTGTTTAAGCAAGAGTGTTCCTATGCATATATAACAGCTGTGTGGATCCAACATCACACAACCCATTTATTCAAAGTAATAAACATTGACTAAAGTTGCACCTTATGAGTAGTTCAGGACATTTCCCAGCCCTTTTGATCTATTTTACATCCTGATTTTTATGAAATGCTCTCTGGAGCGCCTCTGCAGCCTAATAATCTCCAATTATCTTTGCTTGTGTTTTCTTATTTCCATATGGTTCCCCTTCTTTGTTTGTAAAATGTTACCCTTCAATTAATATATTATAGTCTGTCATTTGCTAAGCATACAAGCAAGGCATATGTTATTTGTTCTCTGTGGGTGAAATTATAGCACATCCTGACATGTGCCAAGGCACCAAAACCACATGGCAAACATATCAAATACACAGTTGCTGATGTTGTGAGTCGAGGTGCATGCATCCCAGTTTTCACTGTTCACTACCTGTGTGTGGCATGCACAGTTAATAAGTTTCCACTTTAAAGTGAAATTAACATCTAGCATTGTCTCTAAGCTATGATGGGCTGTCACAAATGGAAGCACTATGCACTGCTGACATGGTGTGTACCATACTAGAAAATGCTTGTGGTTATATTTTATACTGCTACTGCACAGCTATGCACAGCTGAACATCCTACACTACTCACTTAAAGGTTGTGTTGATTTATACCATGCTTCTATAATTTCAGACCTATCTGTGAACAGTTTTGTTGAACTAGCATGGCAAATAAAAATAAAGCAATGGTCCTGGGTAAAGTTGTACCGACCCCTCACTACACCACCTTGTGGGTTTTGATCTCTGCTTTGACTCCTGCACTCTCTTTCTTAAAAAATGTAATATCTTCAAAGGATACAGCCTAGGTGAAAGTAACAGAATTTGACAAAATGGACCATCAATCAATTAGGAACCCCTTGTCATATGGTTAGGAGCAGTTTTTAACAAAGCACCTTCTACCAAGTCCCCAAAATACAGAAATATATATAGCTAATGAAGCAGTTCATTAATAATATAACAAATTCCAAAAAGTAGAACCTCAAGGCAGAAACTACCCTTCAAATATTCCATCAAAATAAAAAAACACATACAATAAACTTTATGGGAGATAATACATCAGAAACAAATTGTTTCCAAGGCTGCATTATTATAGTGTAAAGGAGTCACTGAGGAACTCTACAACATTTCTGCACAACATTTCTTTTTTCTAACACTGCTCTAGTCATGTCTGTCATGTTTTCCTATGCAATCACTCCTATTACAGAACTACACCCCTTTATCTGACCACCATTCACTTCACTAAACTGTGTCTGGTAACACCTAATATTTCAAAAGAGTGCGTGTATGTATCTTTGTCTTCTCTGAAACTGGAGTGAATGTAGTTTGCTTTCAGGAATCTTTAGCACCCTCTCATCATCCTTTATGTTGGTGCTTTACCAGTATTTTACCTACATTTCCACTGCCTTGTTATCCCAAGAAATAACGACGACACTATGGGCCAGTATACGTTCTCCCAGATTCTGAAAGACTTGCTCTCAGTGTAAGTGACTTACTTTGGAGTAAGGCATGTCTATAACTGGGCTTACAGTAGGGGCCAGATTCCAAAAGACCTGCTTTCAGTATAAATGGTCACTTACACCGAGAGCAAGTCTTTTAGAATCCGGGCCTGTTTGTTTCCTACCTTTTCCGTACCTTTTCGTGTGCAACTTGACACTACTGTTGTTATATATGGACCTGTCTATCCTTGCAGTCCATCTTATAACTATCTTTTTCAGAAATACATAACAAACCATATAGGAAAGTATGCTGGAATTCAAGGTGCTTGCTTTCATGTTAGAAACATAATGCTGATTAAAAAGTTTAATTAAAAATTTGTCAGGTAATAGGTAAAATCACCTTTGCAAAAATGAACAAAATGGATATTCATACCTTCTGCCTTACAACTGGTTTAAATGAATATTGAGAACACGCTCCTCCTCTAAAATGTGCAAGTAAAGGAAATTAAATAAAACACAAAAGCTGCTCATTTAGATTAATATTTGCAATTTCATCATCAGTCATGAAACTAATTTCTTGCTCTATAAAACAGCATGTCTCCCTCAGTATCTCATGAATTGTGACTCGAAGATGGTTGCCTAGTTACAGCATTTGACTGAGACTCCTTTATCAAGTAATTTAGACTAGTAGGTGCCACTAACTTCATATAGGCCTAGTTCTCCATACTCTGAATTCATGGTTTTAAGAAATCTCATTGATTACAGTCAGCCTGTTGGTAGGAAACAAAACAGAGAAGTCTAAAATTACCTTGAACTTCAGATATTACTTTGAGGCTAGCTGTGCGCTAAACAAATGAGATGCTAGGAAAGGAGAACAATGCGAACAAACATCCTCTCAGGAGTCACCAATTAAACTGGAGACACAACACGATTCTTTGCTAGACTAAATGTTACTGCTATGCATACTTTATTGAATAATGCATCACTCTTATCTCAAGATCTTTCACCATCCACAGGGATGATAGATAAGTCCATCACCACTTTTGATTTAAAGCAAACATTGGTTCTTCTAAGCACTGCGCCTCACATGTTGTAACTAGCTCCTCAATACAATAATACACATCTGACATCTGTCTTTATTTTTTCCAGCTTTATTGTGTATTAATGCATCTGATATCTGGCATTAGCAAGCATTTACAAATAAAACAGGTATTTCTTGCCCAGGAACCAGACAAAGGTCTGATAACTGTACACCTTCTTAGTCACATGAGTGTTTCTTCATTCCTAAAGCAGGCTGAGCTTTAAGCACATTATTGGCACAAACTAGAGCTGAACACCCTTGCCAAAGTGTGTGTGTGTGTGTGTGTGTGTGTGTGTGTGTGTGTGTGTGTGTGTGTGTGTGTGTGTGTGTGTGTGTGTGTAGGTGAGGGAAATTGGAAATGCATCACTTCTACTGGTGAGGTTAATAGCACATCACTCATTTAGAAAAATGCCCATATATTTAATTATACTCTGTGAAACATGTAAAAAGGAGACATTTGAACTAGATGTTTATACATTTCCTCTCAATGTAGCCATTTAGGCTGTCATAGGTTTGTAGCACTGTGCATGGCAAACAAATTATATTTAATGAGTCTTCTGACACGCACATTTTGGTGATTTTCCTTTTAGAAGATTGATTACAACAAGACAACATCATGGTTAAGCACAAACTGTTCACGAATGTGCTAGCTTAAGTTCAGATGCATGGTCAACCTCTTGCAGCAAAAAGCCTAACATGATGAGGGGACAAATAGGGAGAGATTTTAAATATTGCTCTTACAAACTTAGAAAGTTTATGGAATAACAGGTTTTGCATTAGCATGAATTTTACGAAGGATGTGGAGTCTTAAACTCAATGTTTTGTCATTATTTCATGACTCCAATCCTCGGCTATTTGCCAGAGAGGGACAGGTATTAGGGGGAGCACACCGAAAATATGAGGCAGAAACCTGAACATTCTGCAAAAACCTGTACAGTTGAGAGGTATTGCATACTCCACCACCAAGATTTTAGATTTTACCTTTGACACAAATCCAGTAGGATTTAATTTTTACCCCCACTCACTGGATCTTGCCCAACAGCTCTATTTGCTTTGCTAATTGGCACATTTCTTCTTGTCTTGAAGATGGGAGACAGATATTCTCTAGACTGGGTGAAAAGAGTATAGTCCATTCATTCTCTGACTGGAAGGGCTAATAGGTCCAATCTTTCCCTTGGAGAGTTGAGAGTTGGACCAGACTGCCATATCCAGCAGACCCCCCCCCCCCCCCCTTGGAGCTCCTAATTTCTATAGTGTCTCACTTAGTGCTCTGCTACTGTGCCTGACTATGAGGAGTACCTTTGCATGCATGCTAATCATGACCTATGGGCAGGAAATGTCTCGCAGGTGCAATACCTAGTGATCCAACTAGGTTTCATTCAAGTGGCTAGCCAGAACCACCTCTGTTTCCTTGGGATGGATAATTAGGTCTCATTTAAACAGATAGCTAGAACCACTCCGAATTCCCAGAGATGGGTAATGGCTGTTCACTCCAATGCTCACCACTTTCCTCCCTCAACACCTGTGCTGTTAATGAAACACAGATTATCAGGGTTGTAGTCAGAGCTTCATCCTTCTGCTTCCTGGGAGAGGAACAGTAGACATTAATTTTGTCAGACTTATAGACGTGTTCCCAAGTAACATTTTCAGTCTAACATCTTCAACATACTGGAGGCAGAATTCAGAGCATCTTAGATAGTACCTAAGGGATTAGGACTTCACTACACGAGTTAGCAGTTTTGATGATGCTAGATAGGTGAGGTGCCTGTTACACTGGGGCCATGAAGTTTAATTGTACTTTATCACTCAGATAGATACACTCAAGTAAGCTGTATGAGGCAGGCTTTTGGAAGTGACAATATACCTCCCTCAGAAGATTATCAACTGAGATGCTTCACACCATGCTTCAAGACTGTCTGTCTTCACATGTACTCCATATCTAATCAGAGAACAGATTTTCTAGTCCTTGTGCCACATTGGGGCCCTGATCTTTAAATCTATACACTGAGAAGAACTCTAAAGAAAGTTTTTTATATTTGAAAAGATTTTTGTCAAGGTCTTGTAATAATGAAACTATGTTACCTGAGTCCTCTATTTCAGAAGGTGTTGATTGGTTGGGTTGCGATTGGAATAAAGGAACTGGCGTTTCCAACCACTGAGTAAAAGTTGGCAAGTCTTTCTTTAGAAGTTACTTATTTACGTCAATGTGTCAATTAAAACATTGTTCCTAAAGGCTTGCGCGCCCAACAATACCCTACGGGGTTAGAGTCAGGTTCATTGTTTCATAAAGAACTTATTGAGTTGTTTAACATTCAAGGACTTGCCCTGTTGAACCTGATGATTAAACATTATGAGACTTCTATTAACCTTTTACAACAAGAAGCTACTAGCTTAGATGCTGCTATTAAGGGTCATGTAAACTTTTCAAGATATGCTTTTGATTACAGCAGAATTTTTGACAGTATAGACAAACAAATGATGACATTTAGAGAAATTAAAGTAAAAAAACTAGCTAGAGACCGTAAAGCATATGGTGAGGGGAATGCTTACCCCCCACCCCCAAGTTCACAAGTAGCAAAATCCAGCAATGCTGCTATGAATGTATTTTTGTGTAACACAACAAACAGAAATGAATTAACACATGGTCTATCTGTCTCAAGTGATAGTAGTGCACTTCCATCAGGTGTGGGACCCATGTTACCCCAACAGACAATTGTGAATAATAAATCAGCTAACACCCAAATTTTTCAGCATGAAGCCAACCAATACAATCTGAGATCAAAGAACAAGAAATCTCATTCCAACAACAACTACAAAGGGAAGAATTGGAAACGCAGGAGATGATACCACCTCTTATTGCACCAGCTTCTCCGACAACTAATGCTGCAGATTTTGGACTAAGGAACATCTTTATGAATAATGACAAAGATTTTAAAATTTACAATTTTTCTGATGTTACTATAGATCAACCACTGGTGGAACTATTAGCCAAGGGGTACACTTTCGTCCCCACAAGAAAAGCAGACTTAGGTAAAACTTTAATTGATTTAAAATTATTTGTGCATAAACTCAATTTGTCTATGCTTTTTGTTGACAATATTATGGTTCAGTGTAGTGCATTGCACCCTTCAAGTACTTTTTGTCCCCCTTTGCACCCAACTTTACAATGTTTTGAACTCATTTGTGAGTTGGATTTATATAACGTTTTAGGGGTGGGCAGTAATCATAAGCAGAATAAAAGTAAGAATGTTTCATCTGTAAACGTTACTAGTGAACAACTGTATTTATTACAACTAATTCAAGAAGCCCCAGTCCGTATTATGGCCCCAGATAAGGGAGGGGGGCTTATTGTTATGAATGTGGAGGACTATGTCAAGAAAATGGACCAAATAGTCCGAAATCCCACATATCAGTTAGTTTCACGTAATGAGTTAAATTAAGCATATAGTAAAATAAAGTCTCATTTATATGAAATGTTGTTAGAAACCAGGATTAATACTGACTTGTTTAGATATTTATCTATGCCTTCCCCAAGGATATCTGTTTTGTTTGGTATCCCTAAGTTACATAAAAATGTGAATAATCCACCTATGCGACCTTTGGTGGATGCTAGGGCAAGTATAACTTACCCTTGGGCAAAATGGGTAGACCAAAATTTGAAGAAGTATGTAACTCAAGAAAAATATATATGTAAAGATTCTTGGTCGTTCTTGTCACAAATCAAGAATTTAGAATTCGATGCTGACTTCAATTTTCTAACAGTGGATGTGGTAGATTTATACTCTTCTATCCCCCATGTGGAAGGCATCGAACCAGTCAGTAGTTACCTGAGAGCTAAAGCAGTAGCCTCTGATGAGGTGGCTTTAATAGAGGAAATGCTTGACATAATCTTGTATAATAATTTCATTTTATGTAATGATAAGTTATATGTTCAAAAGACCGGTGTAGCTATGGGGTCACCCTGTGGGGCAAGTTATGGCAATTTGGTAATGGCCTCATGGGAACAAGAATTTATCTTTGGTAAACAAGAAGTGAAACAGTATATCCAGTTCTACGCACAGGTTTTGGATGGTATTTTATCATTTTTGAGGGAAATAAGGAAGCAGCTAGTAAACTAGTAGATTATTTTAACAACACTACAGATTTCCTTTCCTTTACTTATGTATTTGAAATGACCAGGATTTCATACTTGGATGTGGATCTTAGTAAAGACATGGATAGGAACACATATGTAGCGAAACTTTATAGAAAGGCCGCATATTCAAACTCTTTATTACATTTTAGCAGTTGCCATCCATGGCACCAAAAGAAATCAGTGGTGAAGGGCCAACTTGTGAGAGCTGCCCGTATGGTCACGTTGGACCAGGATTTCATGGATGAATGTAATAATTTGAGGTCAGTGTTTGTTAGGAGAGGTTACCCAGTAGACTTTTTGAGTGTCTACTGGAAGAAGTAAAATACAAGAGAGAACAGGGGTTGTATAAACCCATTTTGTCCATTGGTTTACAAAGTGTTATAATAAGTGACAGAGAATTACAACAAAAAGAAGTATGGAATTTAAGTTTAATAACACCCTATAATAGTAATGCAAGGAAAATAATGTCAATTTTGAACAAAAATTGGGAAATAATTAGGAGAGATCCTCACCTTTTTTACAAGGTCAAAAGCAAACCCTGGATTATTTACAAGAGGGGGACTAATTTAAAGGAATTATTGCAACATAAAAAAACACCCCACAGTGGAAGTGTGGCATGTACAAATGCGAAATGTGTAACTACTGTAAATACATGAATACAGGACAAGACATTGAAGTTAAAAATATTAGTTTCAAAATCAAATTGAAGTACACTTGTCAGTCCAAGTTTGTGGTTTATGTAGCTCAGTGTCAATGCTGTGCAGCGTTTTACATAGGTAAAACGGATAGAAGGTTAAAAGAATGAGTATACGAACATCTATATAAAATAAAGACCCTTAACAGAGAAAATGCACTGGCTAGACACATTATTTCCTATCCACAACATTAATTTTTGTTCAAAGCAATTGATTCAGTTGTTGATGATAGTTAGAGGGGCCCGCTTACACTATTACTTGAGAAACTTGAGTTAAGTTGGCAAATACGCACTGGGGCATTGTTTTACCCGGGTTTGAATGGGACAATATCTTTAAACAGTATTCTGAAGTTGAAAAATCTTAAACGTTAATGTGTGTATGCATTTTTATAAACTGCGTTCATATTTGTGATATCTGACTTCTTTTGACTCGGACATGTAAATTTCTGACTTCTTAGTTAACTAAGTAATATTATATTTTGAGAGTCAACACAATAATTTGAGATATAGTATTGTTAGTATATGTATGTTTGTATATATATTTCTATCACCATTACAGGTAAAAATTCTGAAGGAAGGGAAGGGTTGAGATGTTCTAAAATATTGTCAGTCATATTTGTTTTTAAAAAATGTTTTAAGTAGCAATAATGTGGATGTGCCTTTAAGGCACAAGATTTTAATTAGAAGTGTCGTGGCAAAAATATTGTGTATATATTGCTTGTGTTGAACTTTGTTCAGTTTCTGATGAAGTCTTGACACATGTGCAAGATGAAAAGCGCTTCATTAAACTGAAAAAGTATTAAACTGAGAGAGAATTAAACTGAGAGAGAATTTGCTTTGGTGTTTCCAAGCTGTATTTTTGTTTTTCGCTAGTTTGTCTTACTTTGGTTCCTTTCTATCCAGGAAATAAGTTGGAAAATTTCAATATTTAACATACTTATCTTGATATGGCAGTTGAAATGTCAAAATTAATCTTGCATGATCTGAGAATATTATCAGGCCTACTTCTGCATTTTGCATTAAATATAAAAATATCTCACCATGTTCTGTGCTTTGGAGAAAAGAATATAAACCTTGATTTCTTTAACTCTACATCAATTATCCACTAAACATATCCGAGACCCATTGTTTTCAAATATTTGATAAATAAATTTTCAGACATAGAAAGTCTCAGGAATTCAGTTCCTCTATTTATGTCTGATTTATCTACGGACCTTTTGCAGTCCCTCCTTATAATAACAACACCTTTCACAAAAAGTTATATTTTTACATAGAGTCACAAGCTTGCTTTTTGCCTCTATCACTCACCTCTTACTTCATCATATATTCCCTTTCTGTCCACTACCCCTCTTCTTCTACCACCTCTATAGCTTGCACCTGCTAGTGTTCATTCTCCATGAGGTGAGTTTTTGCAGCAAACTATTTTAGATTGAATCTTACTTATTTTATGAAGACCTGGTCCATGTTTATGGGATTAGTAATTTGCAACAGTCCATAGTGTATAAATAATGTTTAATTCATATTTACTGATACCTCACGACTCCCTGCTCCCAAACTGTTTTGCTGTGTTTTCACTCCCCCAGATTTTTCATCTCATTTTAATATTCTTTAAAACGATCCTAACTTCACATTACTTTAAATTTCCAGTGGAGAACAAACTTTGGGTTCTACTGTTGGACTTCATTAATTGCAATGCACAGGTATCTGTATTGAACTGCTTCTTAAGCTTAATATTAATCTGCAATAAAGAAACTATATATAAATAAATTAACTCTAAGGAGTGAGATAAATATCTTAATTCAACAACATCTCTGTTCCTCTGCTTGTCATAAGTTTGATAACTGTGACACTCCATCAACCTTTAGACATGTAATTACATGGTCTCCCCCAATGGTGAAATACATACTTACATATCACATCCTACACTCTTTCAGTGCTCCTTAGATATACAGGTAAGTACTAGTCTAGCTGCCCTTGTGGGCCATTTTAAGCCTACAAAATTTCTCTTTTTATTCTTGAATTATTAGACATTGGCCTTACCCATTATATCTTACCCATAATGAGAACAAATAAGATCATACCATAGATAATTTGAGGGGACCCGTGCACTCTGTCCATTAGTAGTACAGGGGACAGTCCCTGGGTAAATTTTCTGTTTCCCATCCATAGATTAAAATTGCACTTGAATATGGACAAGGATGAATTTTGTTTTATGTGGATGGTGAGTAATTTCCAGAGTAGCGTTATCCTCTGCAAGATATACTTGTCCCTTCAAACCATTCTATTAATGTTGCAGAAGAGGTTTAGCTCTCTAGATGAGTATTTTGATGGCATTTGACTTGATGATGTGCAGTAAACCCATCAAGACTGGGTTGGAGGATGCCTTGTATGCTAGGCACAGGTCAACTCTAAGCATTCTGTAGGACATTGAGAACAGTGATTGGTCTTTGAGTCAGTCCATGTAAGGTTTAGGCCTTGTATCTTTTTAGTAAGGTCATTATTTTTTTTCCTTTTAGCAATTTCTTCCCATTGCTGTCAAGTTCTCTTTCTGGTATTCGTCCCAGTACCACTTTGATGTGATTTATTTTATTACTAATTTTTTTTTTCGGTCATGCACTGCATTTCATGACCTGGTCCATCCTTACAATATAACTAAACTATAACTGCATTAAGAATGTAATGTATGATTATTCAAGAACATTTAAATAGCACACTATTGTCTTGCTTGTGTGTAATTAAAATAGCTATTCATAGATACACCAAAGAAAGTTGATATTTAAATCACACCCTTATTGACTAAGTATAGTAAAAGGTTACTAGGTTTATTCATCCAGCATAGGGTGATTAAGAAGCTAAAATGGTTCTCTTTAACACACACCCATAAAGTTCCAATGTAGATAAATAGCCTTATCTGACAGGGATATGCAGTACACTTAACAAATATAAATAATCTTTGTACAGACATGTAGACTGGAGCTGTGCAGATTGTGTCATCTGAGGTTATCGTTTGCTGCAGGCAGCCATTTTAATAATTATGTATATTTTCAGATATAGATCATCAGCTTATCCTGACACTGACATATGAATTGGAAATGTCATCCCTTGATTCACTAAGTAAAGCTGTGTCCAGTGAGGTGGCTACATGCTGCAGAGTACTTTTGATAAGTAAAAAAGTAAAATATCCTAAGGGTATTTGATGAAGGAAAGACAATAAAAGTTTGTTATATGGTATGTGATAGACACCTCTAAGTGTATCAAGAATTTCATCTGATTTTACAACTAACTTGTTATAATTTCTGCTCTTAATCATAAATATTGCCCATTCTACCATCTGCTGTCAGAGTTTGATAGCCAAAGCCTATAAGGCTATTGAAATATTGGCAAAGTAAGTTCCCTTATAGGCTGCTCAATAAAATGCTATTATCTCATCTGTATATTTCTGCATTTTTAATTTAGCAAACTTCAGATATTTTTGTTTTCTTCACTTAACTTTCCCAGCTCAAGCAGCAGCTTTTATATTTCTTGCGTCTTTCCGGTATACCTTTGAGTTTTTTTGCCATCTTTGGTTTCTCGTGTAATATTTCACCTCGTCTCTTATTGTCTATTTAATTGTTTATAAATAACCCAGGTTTCTGCCATCACCTCCTTCATTTTACCAAAACACTCTTTTATCATGTCAATAAACCATATTTTCACTTTCCTGATTGTCCAGCAAATAAGTTGGAAAATTCCAGTATTTAACAAACTTATCTTGATATGGCAGTTGAAATGTCAAAATTAATCTAGCATGATCTGAGAATATTATCAGGCCTAGGCCTACTTCTGCATTTTGCATTAAATATAGAAATATCTCACCATGTTCTGTGCTTTGGATAAAAGAATATAAACCTTGATTTCTTAAACACTACATCACTTATCTACCAAAAATACCAGAGACCCACTGTTTTCAAATATCTGATAAAGAAATTTTCAGACATGGAAAGTCTCAGGAATTCAGTTCCTCTATTTATGTCTGATTTATCTACAGACCTTTTGCAGTCTCTCCTTACAATAACAATACCTTTCACAAAAACTATGAACTCAGTTATATCTTTACATAGAGTCACAAGCTTGCTTTTGCCTCTATCACTCACCTCTTAATTCATCATATATTCCCTTTCTGTCCCCTATCCCTCATCTCCTACCACCTCTGTAGCTTGCACCTGCTAGTGTTCGTTCTCCATGAGGTGAGTTTTTGCAGCAAAGCTATTTTAGATTGAATCTTACTTATTTTATGAAGGCCTGGTCCATGTTTATGGGATTAGTAATTTGCAACAGTCCATAGTGTATAAATAATGTTTAATTCATATTTACTGATACTCCATGACTCCCTGTTCCCAAATTGTTTTGCTGTGTTTTCACTCCCCCAGATTTTTCATCTCATTTTAATATTCTTTAAAACGATCCTAACTTCACATTACTTTAAATTTCCAGTGGAGAACAAACTTTGGGTTCTACTGTTGGTCTTCATTAATTGCAATGCACAGGCATCTGCATTGAACTGCTTCTTAAGCTTAATATTAATCTGCAATAAAGAAACTATATATAAATAAATTAACTCTTCTAAGGAGTGAGATAAATATCTTAATTCAACAACATCTCTGTGCCTCTGCTTGTCATAAGTTTGATAACTGTGACACTCCATCAACCTTTAGACATGTAATTACATGGTCTCCCCCAATGGTGAAATACATACTTACATATCACATCCTACACTCTTTCAGTGCTCCTTAGATATACAGGTAAGTACTAGTCTAGCTGCCCTTGTAGGCCATTTTAAGCCTACAAAATTTCTCTTTTTATTCTTGAATTATTAGACATTGGCCTTACCCATTATATCTTACCCCTAATGAGAACAAATAAGATCATACCATAGATAATTTGAGGGGACCGTGCACTCTGTCCATTAGTAGTACAGGGACAGTCCCTGGGTAAATTTTCTGTTTCCCATCCATAGATTAAAATTGCACTTGAATATGGACAAGGATGAACTTTGTTTTATGTGGATGGTGAGTAATTTCCAGAGTAGCGTTATCCTCTGCAAGATATACTTGTCCCTTCAAACCATTCTATTAATGTTGCAGAAGAGGTTTAGCTCTCTAGATGAGTATTTTGATGGCATTTGACTTGATGATGTGCAGTAAACCCATCAAGACTGGGTTGGAGGATGCCTTGTATGCTAGGCACAGGTCAACTCTAAGCATTCTGTAGGACATCGAGAACAGTGATTGGGCTTTGAGTCAGTCCATGTAAGACATGTTGTTTAGGCCTTGTATCTTTTTAGTAAGGTCATTATTTTTTTTCCTTTTAGCAATTTCTTCCCATTGCTGTCAAGTTCTCTTTCTGGTATTCGTCCCAGTACCACTTTGATGTGATTTAGTTTATTACTAATTTTTTTTTCGGTCATGCACTGCATTTCATGACCTGGTCCATCCTTACAATATAACTAAACTATAACTGCATTAAGAATGTAATGTATGATTATTCAAGAACATTTAAATAGCACGCTATTGTCTTGCTTGTGTGTAATTAAAATAGCTATTCATAGATACACCAAAGAAAGTTGATGTTTAAATCACACCCTTATTGACTAAGTATAGTAAAAGGTTACTAGGTTTATTCATCCAGCATAGGGTGATTAAGAAGCTAAAATGGCTCTCTTTAACACACACCCATAAAGTTCCAATGTAGATAAATAGCCTTATCTGACAGGGATATGCAGTACACTTAACAAATATAAATAATCTTTGTATAGACATGTAGACTGGAGATGTGCAGATTGTGTCATCTGAGGTTATCGTTTGCTGCAGGCAGCCATTTTAATAATTAAGTATATTTTCAGATATAGATCATCAGCTTATCCTGACACTGACATATGAATTGGAAATGTCAGCCCTTGATTCACTAAGTAAAGCTGTGTCCAGTGAGGTGGCTACATGCTGCAGAGTACTTTTGATAAGTAAAAAAGTAAAATATCCTAAGGGTATTTGATGACGGAAAGACAATAAAAGTTTGTTATATGGTATGTGATAGACACCTCTAAGTGTATCAAGAATTTCATCTGATTTTACAACTAACTTGTTATAATTTCTGCTCTTAATCATAAATATTGCTCATTCTACCATCTGCTGTCAGAGTTTGATAGCCAAAGCCTTTAAGGCTTTTGAAATATTGGCAAAGTAAGTTCCCTTATAGGCTGCTCAATAAAATGCTATTCTCTCATCTGTATATTTCTGCATTTTTAATTTAGCAAACTTCAGATATTTTTGTTTTCTTCACTTAACTTTCCCAGCTCAAGCAGCAGCTTTTATATTTCTTGCATCTTTCCTGTATACCTTTGAGTTTTTTTGCCATCTTTGGTTTCTCGTGTAATAATTCACCTCGTCTCTTATTGTCTATTTAATTGTTTATATATAACCAAGGTTTCTGCCATCACCTCCTTCATTTTACCAAAACACTCTTTTATCATGTCAATAAACCATATTTTCACTTTCTAATTGTCCAGCAAATAAGTTGGAAAATTCCAGTATTTAACAAACTTATCTTGATATGGCAGTTGAAATGTCAAAATTAATCTAGCATGATCTGAGAATATTATCAGGCCTAGGCCTACTTCTGCATTTTGCATTAAATATAGAAATATCTCACCATGTTCTGTGCTTTGGATAAAAGAATATAAACCTTGATTTCTTAAACACTACATCACTTATCTACCAAAAATACCAGAGACCCACTGTTTTCAAATATCTGATAAAGAAATTTTCAGACATGGAAAGTCTCAGGAATTCAGTTCCTCTATTTATGTCTGATTTATCTACAGACCTTTTGCAGTCTCTCCTTACAATAACAATACCTTTCACAAAAACTATGAACTCAGTTATATCTTTACATAGAGTCACAAGCTTGCTTTTTGCCTCTATCACTCACCTCTTAATTCATCATATATTCCCTTTCTGTCCCCTATCCCTCATCTCCTACCACCTCTGTAGCTTGCACCTGCTAGTGTTCGTTCTCCATGAGGTGAGTTTTTGCAGCAAAGCTATTTTAGATTGAATCTTACTTATTTTATGAAGGCCTGGTCCATGTTTATGGGATTAGTAATTTGCAACAGTCCATAGTGTATAAATAATGTTTAATTCATATTTACTGATACTCCATGACTCCCTGTTCCCAAATTGTTTTGCTGTGTTTTCACTCCCCCAGATTTTTCATCTCATTTTAATATTCTTTAAAACGATCCTAACTTCACATTACTTTAAATTTCCAGTGGAGAACAAACTTTGGGTTCTACTGTTGGTCTTCATTAATTGCAATGCACAGGCATCTGCATTGAACTGCTTCTTAAGCTTAATATTAATCTGCAATAAAGAAACTATATATAAATAAATTAACTCTTCTAAGGAGTGAGATAAATATCTTAATTCAACAACATCTCTGTGCCTCTGCTTGTCATAAGTTTGATAACTGTGACACTCCATCAACCTTTAGACATGTAATTACATGGTCTCCCCCAATGGTGAAATACATACTTACATATCACATCCTACACTCTTTCAGTGCTCCTTAGATATACAGGTAAGTGCTAGTCTAGCTGCCCTTGTAGGCCATTTTAAGCCTACAAAATTTCTCTTTTTATTCTTGAATTATTAGACATTGGCCTTACCCATTATATCTTACCCCTAATGAGAACAAATAAGATCATACCATAGATAATTTGAGGGGACCCGTGCACTCTGTCCATTAGTAGTACAGGGGACAGTCCCTGGGTAAATTTTCTGTTTCCCATCCATAGATTAAAATTGCACTTGAATATGGACAAGGATGAACTTTGTTTTATGTGGATGGTGAGTAATTTCCAGAGTAGCGTTATCCTCTGTAAGATATACTTGTCCCTTCAAACCATTCTATTAATGTTGCAGAAGAGGTTTAGCTCTCTAGATGAGTATTTTGATGGCATTTGACTTGATGATGTGCAGTAAACCCATCAAGACTGGGTTGGAGGATGCCTTGTATGCTAGGCACAGGTCAACTCTAAGCATTCTGTAGGACATCGAGAACAGTGATTGGGCTTTGAGTCAGTCCATGTAAGACATGTTGTTTAGGCCTTGTATCTTTTTAGTAAGGTCATTATTTTTTCCTTTTAGCAATTTCTTCCCATTGCTGTCAAGTTCTCTTTCTGGTATTCGTCCCAGTACCACTTTGATGTGATTTAGTTTATTACTAATTTTTTTTTCGGTCATGCACTGCATTTCATGACCTGGTCCATCCTTACAATATAACTAAACTATAACTGCATTAAGAATGTAATGTATGATTATTCAAGAACATTTAAATAGCACGCTATTGTCTTGCTTGTGTGTAATTAAAATAGCTATTCATAGATACACCAAAGAAAGTTGATGTTTAAATCACACCCTTATTGACTAAGTATAGTAAAAGGTTACTAGGTTTATTCATCCAGCATAGGGTGATTAAGAAGCTAAAATGGCTCTCTTTAACACACACCCATAAAGTTCCAATGTAGATAAATAGCCTTATCTGACAGGGATATGCAGTACACTTAACAAATATAAATAATCTTTGTATAGACATGTAGACTGGAGATGTGCAGATTGTGTCATCTGAGGTTATCATTTGCTGCAGGCAGCCATTTTAATAATTAAGTATATTTTCAGATATAGATCATCAGCTTATCCTGACACTGACATATGAATTGGAAATGTCAGCCCTTGATTCACTAAGTAAAGCTGTGTCCAGTGAGGTGGCTACATGCTGCAGAGTACTTTTGATAAGTAAAAAAGTAAAATATCCTAAGGGTATTTGATGACGGAAAGACAATAAAAGTTTGATATATGGTATGTGATAGACACCTCTAAGTGTATCAAGAATTTCATCTGATTTTACAACTAACTTGTTATAATTTCTGCTCTTAATCATAAATATTGCTCATTCTACCATCTGCTGTCAGAGTTTGATAGCCAAAGCCTTTAAGGCTTTTGAAATATTGGCAAAGTAAGTTCCCTTATAGGCTGCTCAATAAAATGCTATTCTCTCATCTGTATATTTCTGCATTTTTAATTTAGCAAACTTCAGATATTTTTGTTTTCTTCACTTAACTTTCCCAGCTCAAGCAGCAGCTTTTATATTTCTTGCGTCTTTCCTGTATACCTTTGAGTTTTTTTGCCATCTTTGGTTTCTCGTGTAATAATTCACCTCGTCTCTTATTGTCTATTTAATTGTTTATATATAACCAAGGTTTCTGCCATCACCTCCTTCATTTTACCAAAACACTCTTTTATCATGTCAATAAACCATATTTTCACTTTCTAATTGTCCAGCAAATAAGTTGGAAAATTCCAGTATTTAACAAACTTATCTTGATATGGCAGTTGAAATGTCAAAATTAATCTAGCATGATCTGAGAATATTATCAGGCCTAGGCCTACTTCTGCATTTTGCATTAAATATAGAAATATCTCACCATGTTCTGTGCTTTGGATAAAAGAATATAAACCTTGATTTCTTAAACACTACATCACTTATCTACCAAAAATACCAGAGACCCACTGTTTTCAATTATCTGATAAAGAAATTTTCAGACATGGAAAGTCTCAGGAATTCAGTTCCTCTATTTATGTCTGATTTATCTACAGACCTTTTGCAGTCTCTCCTTACAATAACAATACCTTTCACAAAAACTATGAACTCAGTTATATCTTTACATAGAGTCACAAGCTTGCTTTTTGCCTCTATCACTCACCTCTTAATTCATCATATATTCCCTTTCTGTCCCCTACCCCTCTTCTCCTACCACCTCTGTAGCTTGCACCTGCTAGTGTTCATTCTCCATGAGGTGAGTTTTTGCAGCAAAGCTATTTTAGATTGAATCTTACTTATTTTATGAAGACCTGGTCCATGTTTATGGGATTAGTAATTTGCAACAGTCCATAGTGTATAAATAATGTTTAATTCATATTTACTGATACTCCATGACTCCCTGTTCCCAAATTGTTTTGCTGTGTTTTCACTCCCCCAGATTTTTCATCTCATTTTAATATTCTTTAAAAAGATCCTAACTTCACATTACTTTAAATTTCCAGTGGAGAACAAACTTTGGGTTCTACTGTTGGACATCATTAATTGCAATGCACAGGCATCTGTATTGAACTGCTTCTTAAGCTTAATATTAATCTGCAATAAAAAAACTATATATAAATAAATTAACTCTTCTAAGGAGTGAGATAAATATCTTAATTCAACAACATCTCTATGCCTCTGCTTGTCATAAGTTTGATAACTGTGACACTCCATCAACCTTTAGACATGTAATTACATGGTCTCCCCCAATGGTGAAATACATACTTACATATCACATCCTACACTCTTTCAGTGCTCCTTAGATATACAGGTAAGTACTAGTCTAGCTGCCCTTGTGGGCCATTTTAAGCCTAGAAAATTTCTCTTTTTATTCTTGAATTGTTAGACATTGGCCTTACCCATTATATCTTACCCCTAAAGAGAACAAATAAGATCATACCATAGATAATTTGAGGGGACCCGTGCACTCTGTCCATTAGTAGTACAGGGGACAGTCCCTGGGTACATTTTCTGTTTCCCATCCATAGATTAAAATTGCACTTGAATATGGACAAGGATGAACTTTGTTTTATGTGGATGGTGAGTAATTTCCAGAGTAGCGTTATCCTCTGCAAGATATACTTGTCCCTTCAAACCATTCTATTAATGTTGCAGAAGAGGTTTAGCTCTCTAGATGAGTATTTTGATGGCATTTGACTTGATGATGTGCAGTAAACCCATCAAGACTGGGTTGGAGGATGCCTTGTATGCTAGGCACAGGTCAACTCTAAGCATTCTGTAGGACATCGAGAACAGTGATTGGGCTTTGAGTCAGTCCATGTAAGACATGTTGTTTAGGCCTTGTATCTTTTTAGTAAGGTCATTATTTTTTTTCCTTTTAGCAATTTCTTCCCGTTGCTGTCAAGTTCTCTTTCTGGTATTCGTCCCAGTACCACTTTGATGTGATTTAGTTTATTACTAATTTTTTTTTTCGGTCATGCACTACATTTCATGACCTGGTCCATCCTTACAATATAACTAAACTATAACTGCATTAAGAATGCAATGTATGATTATTCAAGAACATTTAAATAGCACGCTATTGTCTTGCTTGTGTGTAATTAAAATAGCTATTCATAGATACACCAAAGAAAGTTGATGTTTAAATCACACCCTTATTGACTAAGTATAGTAAAAGGTTACTATGTTTATTCATCCAGCATGGGGTGATTAAGAAGCTAAAATGGCTCTCTTTAACACACACCCATAAAGTTCCAATGCAGATAAATAGCCTTATCTGACAGGGATATGCAGTACACTTAACAAATATAAATAATCTTTGTACAGACATGTAGACTGGAGATGTGCAGATTGTGTCATCTGAGGTTATCGTTTGCTGCAGGCAGCCATTTTAATAATTATGTATATTTTCAGATATAGATCATCAGCTTATCCTGACACTGACATATGAATTGGAAATGTCAGCCCTTGATTCACTAACTAAAGCTGTGTCCAGTGAGGTGGCTACATGCTGCAGAGTACTTTTGATAAGTAAAAAAGTAAAATATCCTAAGGGTATTTGATGAAGGAAAGACAATAAAAGTTTGTTATATGGTATGTGATAGACACCTTTAAGTGTATCAAGAATTTCATCTGATTTTACAACTAACTTGTTATAATTTCTGCTCTTAATCATAAATATTGCCCATTCTACCATCTGCTGTCAGAGTTTGACAGCCAAAGCCTTTAAGGCTTTTGAAATATTGACAAAATAAGTTCCCTTATAGGCTGCTCAATAAAATGCTATTCTCTCATCTGTATATTTCTGCATTTTTAATTTAGCAAACTTCAGATATTTTTGTTTTCTTCACTTAACTTTCCCAGCTCAAGCAGCAGCTTTTATATTTCTTGCGTCCTTCCAGTATACCTTTGAGTTTTTTTGCCATCTTTGGTTTCTCGTGTAATAATTCACCTCGTCTCTTATTGTCTATTTAATTGCTTATATATAACCCAGGTTTCTGCCATCACCTCCTTCATTTTACCAAAACACTCTTTTATCATGTCAATAAACCATATTTTCACTTTCTGATTATCCAGCAAATAAGTTGGAAAATTCCAGTACTTAACAAACTTATCTTGATATGGCAGTTGAAATGTCAAAATTAATCTAGCATGATCTGAGAATATTATCAGGCCTAGGCCTACTTCTGCATTTTGCATTAAATATAGAAATATCTCACCATGTTTTCTGCTTTGGATAAAAGAATATAAACCTTGATTTCTTAAACTCTACATCACTTATCTACCAAAAATACCCGAGACCCACTGTTTTCAAATATCTGATAAAGAAATTTTCAGACATGGAAAGTCTCAGGAATTCAGTTCCTCTATTTATGTCTGATTTATCTACAGACCTTTTGCAGTCTCTCCTTACAATAACAATACCTTTCACAAAATTTATGAACTCGGTTATATCTTTACATAGAGTCACAAGCTTGCTTTTTGCCTCTATCACTCACCTCTTAATTCATCATATATTCCCTTTCTGTCCCCTACCCCTCTTCTTCTACCACCTCTGTAGCTTGCACCTGCTAGTGTTCATTCTCCATGAGGTGAGTTTTTGCAGCAAAGCTATTTTAGATCGAATCTTACTTATTTTATGAAGACCTGGTCCATGTTTATGGGATTAGTAATTTGCAACAGTCCATAGTGTATAAATAATGTTTAATTCATATTTACTGATACTCCATGACTCCCTGTTCCCAAATTGTTTTGGTGTGTTTTCACTTCCCCAGATTTTTCATCTCATTTTAATATTGTTTATAAAGATCCTAACTTCACATTACTTTAAATTTCCAGTGGTGAACACCCTTGAGTTCTGCTGTTGTTCTTCATTAATTGCAATGAACAGGCATCTGTATTGAATTGCTTCTTATGCTTAATATTAATCTGCAATAAAGAAACTATAAACAAATAAATTAACTCTTCTAAGGAGTGAGATAAATATCTTAATTCAAGAACATCTCTGTGCCTTTGCTTGCCATAAGTTTGGTAACTGTGACACTCCATCAACCTTTAGACATGTAATTACAAGGTCTCCCCCAATGGTGATATACATACTTACATATCACATTCTACACTCTTTCATTGCCACTTAGATTCATAGGTAAGTACTAGTCTAGCTGCCCTTGTGGGCCATTTTAAGCCAAGAAATTTTCTGTTTTTATTCTCGAATTATTAGAGATTGGCCTTATCCATTATATCTTACCCTTAATGAGAACAAATAAGATCATACCATAGATAATTTGAAGGGACCCATGCACTCTGTCCATTAGTAGTACAGGGGACAGTCCTGGGGTAAATTTTCTGTTTCCCATCCATAGATTAAAACTGCACTTGAATATGGACAAGGATGAACTTTGTTTTATGTGGATGGCGAGTCATTTTCAGAGCAGCGTTATCCTCCGCAAGATATACTTGCCCCTCCAAACCATTCTATTGATGTTGCAGAAGAGGTCTAGATCTCTAGATGAGTATTTTGATGGCATTTGACTTGATGATGTGCAGTAAACCCATCATGACTGGGTTGGAGGATGCCTTGTATGCTAGATGTAGGTTACCTGTAAGCATTCTGTAGGACATTGAGAATAGTGATAGGGCTTTGAGTCAGTTCACGTAAGACATGTTGTTTAGGCCTTGTATCTTTTTAGTAAGGCCGTTATTTTTTATCCTTTTAGTAATTTCTTCCCATTGCTGCCAAGTTCTCATTCTGGTATTCCTCCCAGTACCACTTTGATGTGATTTAGTTTATTACTAATTTTTTTTTTGGTTATGCACTACATTTCATGACCTGGTCCAGCCTTACAATATAACTAAACTATAACTGCATTAAGAATGTAATGTATGATTATTCAAGAACATTTAAATAGCACGCTATTGTCTTGCTTGTGTGTAATTAAAATAGCTATTCATTGATACACCAAAGAAAGTTGATGTTTAAATAATACCCTTATTGACTAAGAATAATCAAAGGTTACTAGGTTTATTCATCCAGCATGGGGTGATTAAGAAGCTAAAATGGCTCTCTTTAACACACACCCATAAAGTTCCAATTCAGATAAATATCCTTATCTGACAGGGATATGCAGTGCACTTAACAAATATAAATAATCTTTGTATAGACATGTAGACTGGAGATGTGCAGACTGTGTCATCTGAGGTCATTGTTTGCTGCAGGCAGCCATTTAAATAATTATGTGTTTTCAGATATAGATCATCAGCTTATCCTGACACTGACATATGAATTGGAAATGTCAGGCCTTGATTCACTAAGCAAAGCTGTGTCCAGTGAGGTGTCTACACACTGCAGAGAACTTTTGATAAGTAAAAAAGTAAAATATCCTGAGGACATTTGATGGCAGAAAGACAATAAAAGTTTGTTGTGATTTAAATATGGCAGTTCTACATAACTCTTCTCTTTGCAATGCATGGCATTTTTGAATGAATGATTATGCCATTTCAGCTTTAGCACTGTAACTTGAATGTACCCGTTTATACAATGACTAACATAGATCTCTGTAACTCTGGATGTTACAAAATTTGTTTCAACTGGGCATCTATATTTCATTGTTCATAGTGGCATTAGTGTAAAGACAGTCATGTCTTTACCAAAGACATTTTTCACACCCGCTTAGGTGCATCGCATTAGATAACATGCAGGAAATAGTGCCACAGATGCTGTATTTCACCTGGGACAGTGGAATGTGCATTCTGTCTAAGTTAAAATATGTGAACATACTTTGGTTTTTCTCCTGTTGACAGTTGTGCCCATTTCTATTGATTTCTTAGATTAAATTCATTCAGTAAGTTCTGTCAGGAAATTGTGATACAAGAAGGAGATTTAGAATTATTTGGTTTGCCTTTTTGGTTTGATAAGCACAGGCTGATGTCCATTCATATTTTGCACAGAATCCTTACATATCAGTAACACATAACATAGCCACTAGTGATATGATGTTCTCTTTCTTTATTCCCTTACATGGTGAGATATAATTCCCGAGTATATAGGTTGCTTTCCACATTCTGTTATGCATCAGCGTGGTCTGTATCCTTCTTTTATGCAGTCTTCCTTAAGATCTAAGAGATATTTATGTGCTTGTGAGCTTGCAGATGCAGCTTTGCTGTGTGGCTTGTCTGTGAATAATGACATTTTTGTTAGCTTATTGTAAAGCTTATTGTAAGTGGACAAAACTGAATGTGCCGCGGATTGCAATTCCTCAACTGCATTTGCCAAAAAAAAAGGCAGAAAAACACTTTTTAAAGTGTTTTTGTGTGTGTGTGTGTGTGTGTGTGTGTGTGTGTGTGTGTGTGTGTTCATGCGCGTGGGGGGAGTCCCCTGTACCCCCCACCTGCTAAATGTATATATACCTATTCCATTGTAGTACTAGCCTGAAAAACAGGGAGATTCCCTGAAAAAGGGTACCATTGCTGGCAGAACTCACTGATGGTAATTTCCTATGGAGGAACTCTGATCGTCGGCAGGTTGAACTTTGGGCAAGTGAACCTCAAGAGCTCAATCTTCTTCTACCCGTAGGCTACCCATACTGTAGAAACTGTCACTTCTCTATATCAGCAAGGAGTGGCAGTACATTCAGCCAGGCAGAGAGCTCTGAAAGAAGCCCAGTGGCTAATTTACTTTTAAGATGAAAATAGCCTTTGTTGTCTGTCCCTTCAGAACTGCCCCAGTCTTAAGAGGCTGATCTCAGAAGGAAGGAGCAATCATATGACCAGCAGCCAGCAAATTCATAGCCCAGATGAATACTCACACAGCTTAGAAAGTTAAAAAAAAGAGTTTTGGCCAGTGATTGCACCGGGCTAAGAAAAAGAGATTATGTATTCCCAAGAAAAAGACTAATGCAACTCCTTGGATCCATTAGCTGTTACTGTCCTCAAATCTTTCCATCTATGGATCCAGATATATTTTTTTTCATTAAATCTGCAGTCTACTGAGATTGTGTAAGAAAACAATCTCATTTGGGTGTCTAAGTTACAGAGTATCAGCATGTCTCTACAGCAATAAAAAAGGACGACGGTTTTCTTATATGAGTCTAAAAACAAACAGCAGGTTATCATATTTTTAGCTGAGCCATTAGATGGTTGATAAAGCAGGTTACCATGCAATTTTTTTCTTTTAATTAGCCAATTGGCTAAGAGATATTTACTTAGCAAGGAAGGTTTAAGGGAATGAAGCTTAGCTATCAAGTATGTTTTGTATAAAGACAAAGAAACCGTAGTTGAGCATGTCAAAGAGAGAGAATTGTGCAAGATTATCCACATTATACTACTGCGAGGGTTGAAAAACCCAGTAGTGGCAAGATACCCTATGATCCAATGCAAACAGAAGACCTGAGGTTTACCTTCCTGACTCTGAGCTAGAATACTTCAGAACTTCATTTACAGCTTTTAGTGAGAAAATAAGTGTCTGTTGCTATATCTCCTGGAAATTGTCCTTGGTACATATTTAAAGAACAATGCAGTAATTGTTTTCTCTTTGATCAGTAGTGTAGAACTCCCTGCAGTCAGCTGTCCAACCTTTCAACCTCAGCACGCAGAAATCATTATCTCTTACAAAGATACAAGTAGTCATGAGAAAAGTGCAGTTGTGTAAGTAAACTTACCATGACAGTAGATGCCCGAATGATCACTGCTAATCTTCCAAAATTTGATCCGTATGTGAGGAGTTCCTCAAATAGACCTCTTTGCAACCTCTCTGAACAGCCAACTGACAAGATTCTGTTTTATGACTCCATTCAAGTAGGCCTGTAGGACAGCTGTTTTTTCTTTTCCTTAGACAGGAATATTCCTCTATGATTTTCCTCATTTTCTACTAAGATCCAGGGTACATGTGGAGATTCAGAAGGATCCCCCAAGATTATTGTGGTGACTCATTTCTGGCCCAGAAAACCATAGCTTTCTCTTCTTTTGGAAATGGCCAGGGAAAAGTACAACAATCTTCCTCAGATTGGATACACTTACACAAGAGCAGAGGTGTTTGACAACCCTCAACTTCAATCAACTTCAGTTAATTGCCTGGATGATAGATGCTTAATTCCTTTTATGCATCTCTTTACTGGGGATGTGCAGCAGTTACTAATGGAGGCAAGAAAGCCTGCTACTAGAAAGTCATTTATTAGCAAATGGAAAATGTTTTGTAGTTGGTGCCAACAATATAAGCAGCACCTATTCATGACCAGTTGTTCTCCGGTTCTACAATATTTGTAGGAGTTTGCCTTTTCTTATTCCTCTATGATGGTTCATTTATCAGCCATTTCAGCATGCTTGCCCATGGAGTCTCCTCTTCCAATGTAGTCTGATCTCAAAATGTTTTTGAAAGGGGTTTTGCATAAGAGACCTCCAACAAAAACTGGTGGCCCCTTCTTGGGATCTTAATTTTGTGTTCGAGAAGTTACCACTTGCTCCATTTGAACCAGCTAACCTGACCAACTTGAGGTTCTTAACATGGAAAACAGTTTTATTGACTGCTCTGACCTTTGTAAGAAAGGCATAGGAATTGCAGGTTGTTATAGTGAGCCACCCCTATTTCATTTTCCATAGGAACAGGGTTTCTTTGAGAACTAATCTTTCTTTCATGCCTAAAGTGGAATCCAAGTTAGCTTTTAGCCAAAGTATCCATCTTCCCATTTTCTTTCCTGAACCTAAAAATGGTGGAGAAAGGATACTCCATACCTTGGATGTCCATGGAGAAATTTGTTACTATCTTGACAGAACTAAATCTTTCTGATCGTCGGATCAATTGTTCATTTCTCGTGAAGATAAGATGAATGGACAACCTTTGTTAAAATGGACTATTTCCAAATGGTTGTCTAAGCTTATTACATTTTGTTATACTCACCATAACTAAACTATTCCAGGCAGGATCTAGGCCTTAGCTTTATCTATAGCTTTTTAGAAAGGGTTGTATTTTAGAAGTATTCCAGAAGCTGTTACTTGGTCCTCTGTTCATACCTTCACAAAGCACTATAAGCTAGATTCCTTCTCTAGGTCCAGATCAAGCTTTGCTAGGACCATTCTCCTAGATGCTTCTTGTTCCATTTTGCAAATGTAATTAGCTAAGGTAATCCACCCATATAGCTAAGGCAACTGCAGCAGTGATCAATATGATGAACATCACTATAACAACAAGCTGCTTTGTGATGAACGTTTAGAGGTTTTCTTTACTAATTATTATTGCCCTTGGAACAGTGTTAGTACAGATAGTTTGGTAGGTTCTAGGCTCTGATAATTCATAAAAAAATTGTCATCTTGGCTTTAGAGTTTCCTTCTAACTCTTTCAAAATCAATCAGAATTTTATACAAAAACTAGAGTACTGAATAAAAATCATTTGAGTCTCTACAGAAGGAGGGAGAGAGAGAGGCATAATAACCACATATAGACAGAGAAAATGGATCTAGTTAAGTTGATCGGCATACTAAATTGCCAAAACCAACACAGTGGAGATAGCATGATCGACAATTTAGTTTATTGATCAACTTGAACAACACAAATAACACCTGCAAACAAAACAAAACAATGTTTTGCAGGGGGCAAGCCCTCCCCCACTGTACTCGTCATTTCCTGCTAATTATATATATATATATATATATATATATATATATATATATATATATATATATATATATATATATATATATATGTATATATATACCCCTACTCTGAGATCACACTACAGTGCGATGAAGAGCACATTCCATGTACTCAGTCAAAACAGTCAATGAACTAAATTGTCAATCATTTGGTCTTGGCCATGTAGGTTTCGACAATTTAGTACAGTGGCCAACCGAAGTTGACCCCAGACAACACATATTAACTCAGATTAACAACTTTAATAAATGTTTGTCTGGGCTGCAGCAAAAAGAACCCTTGGGCCAATTTCCTTTGTGGTTAACAAATGGAAAAAAGAAAGAAAGAAAGAAAGAAAGAAAGAAAGAAAGAAAGAAAGAAAGAAAGAAAGAAAGAAAGAAAAATAACGAAAGAAAGAACTGTTATTGGAACAAAGTATTGTATGATACTAAATCTTTTGATCTTCTTAAAGAAGATAATTTACGTTTGTATATAGATGGCTTAAGAACTATTTGTGTAATGCACATTTGCAAAAAAAAATGCTTTGTCATAGGTCTCTTAAAGGTATCTGTGAAACCTTATTCCCTGGGCCTCCCCTGAAAATGGGCTTTGCTCAGTAGGATTTTCCCTGTGAAAAAGAGAAAACAAGCTCCTCAAGGAAGAGCAAACCTGCCTGGTGGAGAACTGCTATTAACAGGCTTTACAATTAGAGGAAGAAATTGCTGTTTAAGAGTAAGAGAGAGGAAGCCCTAAACTGGAAACACTAAACCCTCAGCTTAAATAAGCAAATAAGACTTCTTGTGAAGTCCTCCAAAGCAAGATACTAATCCAAATTAGCTTCCTCAACTAAGGACAGCCATAAGGCATTCTTTAGTTACAGCCATAACCTAAAAGGCCCAGATTTGTGCTGAACTGGCAGTTAATGATACCACATATACTGAGCCTGTGGACATAGCTAACCTGTTGAACGACAGGTTCTGTAAAAACTTCACTCCCCTGTCCCCACCACACATGCCCCATGACAACCCTACTACCTGTCTTCTACCTTGTTTCTCTAAAGTGCAGGTCATATACACCTTCTCTAAGGCCAAAAACACAGCATTTATGTGGCATGATATCATCCCAGTCTGTGTCCTACTTGGACTCCAACAAGAATTAGCAACACCATTTGGTACTCTTTTTAATCATAGGCTAAGCACTGGCTTTATCCCAGCTGAATGGAAATAGGCCACCATTATTTTCTTGTACAAAGGTGGTGCTTCCAATGACCCCAGGAACTATAGCACTATTAGCCTGACTAGTCTTATCTGCAAGGCCATTGAGTGAACCATCATGGACCTTATCAGCAAAGACATATGTAATCTCCAAACACGTGACCCTACTCAGTTTGCATTTGTCAAAGGGAGATCATGCCTGTTAAACCTGGTGGACCTATTTGAGACATTCGCCAAGGCCCTAGATGGGGGTAAATCTGTGCATACAGCCTACCTAGACTTAGCCAAGGGTTTTGACACTATCCCCCACTCAGGCATCATTGACAAACTCACCCAGCTAGGCACCAACCCTTATATTGTTAGATGGGTCACTAAGTGGCTCACTGATAGAACACATATAGTCAAAATAGGGGAATCCACCTCCAGCAGCAAACCTGTAACCAGTGGTGTTCCATAGAGATCAGTCCCAGGACCTCTACTGTTTGGAATCTTTTTCTCCAAAGTACAAGCAAAAACTAAAGGTCTGCGGCTGACAAAGTTTGTTGAAGACTGCAAACTGGGAGCAGTCAAAGAATCTCCAAATGATGTAAACATCCTACAAGAGGGACTTACACAAACAAATGATTGGTGCCAAAGTCATGGCCTTAAACTCAATGCAAAAAAATGTATCATCAGCTCTTTTGGTAAGAGCAATGTTCCTGCGAGCTACCACATCAATAGCAACACCCTAATTATGCACTCAGTGGTGAGAGATCTGGGCAAACAGCTTGACAACAATCTTACCTTTGATCGCCATGATTCCACAGTGGTAAGAAGGGCATTCTATATGGCTCATCTCATAAGTAAGGGCATTGCCTCCAGAAAAAAAAGAAGTTATGACCTCCTTGTACTCTTCCCTCATCAGGCCAATAATTGAGTGCAATGTCCCTTTTGGTATGTACCTTTCCAAGTACATGCAACATTTGGAGAAACCACAATGGTTCCTCACAAAGAAAATTGAAGGTCTTCAGCATCTGTCCTTTTTGGATCATCTGAAATTATTGTCACTTTATTCTGTTTCATACAGACTATTCAGAGGTGATCTCTGACTGGCATATAAGGCAATCTCTGACCATGCTTTATTGGAAATGCTGCATGTCTGCAAGTCAAATGGTACACTGGTTACTTGTTTTAAAGACCTTAACATAGTATGTGACAGTAATAGAACCTGCTGGAAGAACAGATTTGTCTCCCAGAAGTTTCCACACCTTTGAAACAGACTCCCACTTCATGTCAAACAAAGCACCTCATTGGCCCTCATCAAACGCAGTATGGACGATTAATGGTTAACCATAAATTCACTCCAGGAGTTCCACCTGTGTCCCTCTTGGACATGGGCATTAGATGATGATCGTGGAAATAAGGGTAGAACTTGACTAGGATTGTTAGGGCCCTAGGGCCATTAGCCTAGTAACTTCCTATGATGCTATGATCCTAAATAAATAAAAAAGATAAATAAGATAAAACATTGTTTTTGTGTATTGCAACTTTGGGAACATTGTTGTTACAAGATTTCAGATATTTTAGAGTTGAAAAACTGCATGTCAGTTAAACAAGACCTGATTATTCATTATAAACCTTTATATATCTTTACTTATCCTGTGCAAATTTTGCTTAATATCCAAGTTAAACTGAGTTCCAGTTTAATTACTTGCTGTTGCCTATTCATTGACGGTCTCAGACTTTACCTGGTAACTACTTGTTAGCCATCTACTGTCCATTCTTTTTGTCCAGTGTGAATATTACAAGATCTCACTTATTAGTATTTTGATTTATTTGTTGCGGTGCTTAATTATTGGCTACTTTACTGTTGTAGCACCTTAATATGACTTTCATTTTCCTTTAGAGGTACTAGTGTTTAGCTGCTATTATTGTGCACTTGATATTCTTATTGCTTTGCCGTAATTGTTATTCTTATCTATTCCCCTCTTGCCAGTTTAATTTCACACAATCCCTTCACTATCTGTATTTCATTTAATCATTAGCCTAAGGCCTGCACTTCAACAGCAGTTTACCTGTCTACAGTTCACCGTTGTGTTAATCCAGTCTAAGTGACAAACCTTTGACTGCCACCAGTACTTCTAGCAGTTTCTACCTGTATGTCACCCTCCATCTTTGGGCTGCTTAACTTCTCTATGAATGCTGGAGTAGCAACAACAAGTTTACTGACAATAATAAACGTACATATTCTGAGGTAAAAAAAAAAAAATCTTCCAAGACACCATAGGGTATTTCAGCTACTCACATAAAGTTACTACTCATGTAGGTACACCGGCATCCATATCTACTACCATCACATCAGCACATGCTGCTGTAAGGAATCATTCAGCAAAAAGTGCCATAAGGCAGACAAAGTCTAGAGTTAAACTGCATAATAAGACCAGAAATGTTCTAGTTATTGGTATCATTCTCAGACATACAGATTCTACACTCACCAGACTGGGAAATGATATACCTGGCAATTAAATATCAGGCATGAGCATTATATACAACACCAGGACCTTCCACATCTGAAGCATCCAGAATGTAAATTGTTACTTGTTCTTTAAAGGTTTTTACAAATTGGAAGAAAAAAACTCTTCACTCCCCCATAGTGTCTTTTTAGGCAAAGTGAAATTCCATCCTGACAAATCTCAATCTGCCTGTTGTCAGGGAGGCTTGGCTCAACACAATAAGCCTGAGAGGACACTTTCCTTTACTTAGAGAGCATACATATGTTTGTTTACATGCATATGTGAGATAGAGAGAATGAGAGCGTAATGGAGAAACAGGGACAGATACAGCTCTGACTGTGACAGGCAAACCATCAGCACCATGAAGCGACATAAGTGGTGTCATTGTCTGGTTGTACTCCTCAGAGTGAGTGTGTGTGTGTGTGTGTGTGTGTGTGTGTGTGTGTGTGTGTGTGTCTACATATAAGAGACAAGCAGAGAGAGAGAGAGAGTCAGAGAGACAGTCATACCTCTTAAACTCTTACTGCAAGAAATCTGGACAAAGCCCAGCAAAATGGGGGGGATAAAGGCCCAAAAATATGGACATATTTTAAATATTGCTCTTAGAAAGTTGCTAGAGTAACAGGGTTTGTTTTAACATACATTTTCTGAAGGGTTTGAAGTCTGAAACGCAAATGTATGTCATTATTTAGTGAGTTCAATTCTCAGATCATCCTAGTGATTTGCCAGAAAACCACACATTTTATGAGGAACAGAACAAAAATATGAGCCAAAATCTGGACATTCTGTGACGGTATATTGCAAAATCATGGATGGGGGTAGGGTGGGTGGGGACAGCTGCAATTCTGTAAACACAAAAAATAAACAAATAAATTAATCACAGGGAAACTGTCAGTCACTTAGGGGGGAGAGATTTCTGGCTATAGCAAAGCATTTACAGCAGTAACACAGCAAACTGACTGGTCACTAAATGGAAGCATAGAGTTTCTCTGAACACTGTCTAGTTAATCTTTATTTATCAACTGTAAATCAGATGGTGAACAGAAGCAAAGAATGGTAGGCTTGTTGACATCTCAACTTGAGTCAGAGATTTAGCAAAATCTACTAGTTTTCAAAGTCATCACAGATTTATCTTGGTATGCTACAAATAACCCTATCACTCCTAAGTTAGTTTTTCTGCCGTTTTGTTTATATTAGTACATAATATTTCCCTATTCATTGCAAGGACAAGTGCTATTTTGTAACTGCCATGCACTACTTTTACTTCCTTATGCCATAAGAATGGCTTAATCTGGTAGACACTGTTTTTCTAAAATCACAAAACTTTCATTGCTGTCTCAAATTTGTCAGTTTGTTTCTCTGCAGCTACACATGTTTAAACAGTTTTTATGTCAAAAGTCTGTCTCTTTTATAATAACTATCTAAACCCACTTATCTTACTTAGATTTAGCAATCACCAGAGCTTGACCAGAGGATTTTATGTTCTTATTAAAATTAAGAATTATTCCATGTAGTCTCAAATGTGACCTCTATGTATGTCAGTATTACTGGTGAGTAATCAGTAATCATTATCTTGTACACGTACGCAGACTAGTTCCTGCTGGGACTTTGTTTTATTTGTTCATTTGTTAAATGCGTAAGCAACCTGGGCACAAGTCATTTCCAGAGAATAATCTCAGACCACCAGTATGGATAAAATACATGCACAAAATCATACAGTAATGAAGTGGAAGGTAAATGAATTAATGCCAGTTGAAGCTAAACAAAGGCAGGAGTAAAGGATAAAACCATTTATAGCTCATAGCCTTAATAATTTGTGTTACTGTATTAAATCTAATTCTTTCACATAATTTTCTTCTTCTGGGTTATGTATTGCAGTTGTTTTTTTTTTTTTCATTATTTGTGTACCTGTCTGTTTTACCTTGATAAGGATTGGAAAAAAATGTCCTGTATAAGTCAGCACAGCCCCATGGTTATTAAATTAATATGTTTATGTGTATACCAGTAAACAAAATTGCTGATGCTTATTGTGTGAAATATGAAATGTCACTGGTATAGTTTCTGATAAGCAGAACAATGCAGATGATATGATGAAAACTCCAGGAAAGCTATTTCATAATTTCCAAGTTACTGCCAACATCTGAAACAAAAGGCAACTGATAAAAACACAACATGCACTACCTGGTATTTATTTTAATAACATTTGACATTACAGTGATGCACTGAAACAATCAACCACAAGCCAATTACACCTGCAGGCTTCTTCATTGTGAAACAAAAGCATTGAAGACACCCCTCTTTGTAATTGCTGGCAACTAGTTCTATAGTTAATAATAAATACCTACAGTGGTAAATCACACATTTAATGGCATTATAATTTAATTCAAATAAATATTAAAGTAAATATAAATATTTTAACTGAAATAAGAAATAAACAATAAATTTACTTTCAGTATTAGCTCATTCAAATTGATTTAGTAAACACATTTCAAGGCATTGGCATTTAAGTCTAGAAACAAGCAAACAGCACTTTTACTTATCCATATTTTAATTAATGAATTCTCAAGCCACATGGTTCTGGTGTTCTGTAATATAAAACATTATAATAGCAATAAAAGTAAAGCTGTCCTATGACTGTAGGTTTGTGTCTGGCAAGTATACTGACCTTATCTCTACTTTTGACGTCAGAATAAAAGTAGTTTTCATCTTGAGCCAAAAGGAGGCTTTGTCCGGCTAGGGGCTTGATAAGAACACTTTCCTAAATAAATAACCCACTTAAAATGCCCGATAAGAATATTTTGCACAGTAGAAAAGCCATTCAGTTAAATGGTGCTTTTGAAACTCTTTGTTCATCAGTGCATGAGGAAAGTGTATCCATTATTATGTTGCATTTAGTGCATCAACTGAATCTTATCAGCCTCTGGAGGTTAGCATTTTTTTTAAAGAATGAGTCTGCATGTGGCATCAAACATTATTTTAGCCTACATCCTCTGCTAAAGGCAACTTTAGGACCTACTTAAATAAATAATCTCTCAGCAGCAAGAACACACTCTAGCACTGTTGCATCTATAAAGTATAAGGAAATGATTTGCACATCTCAAGCTTTTATCTGCCACTCTATTGTTTTAGACTATTGCAGTTGATTAGCCTTAGTATAATTATTTGCTAAAGCTAAAGCCTTAATATTTTCTTATGGTAGTCCCCCCAGAGCACCTTCCCAGAATGTTAATACACCTGTTCAATCAAACCTCATCTAGCAGTTTGAGGACTTCAACACATTCCTTTACTTCTGCAAAACTAAGATGTTAGAATAATATCATAACTTTTTTATGGTGAGAGCATGCATTCTTAAAGATATTAGATTTAAGGAAGTTTCAGTGCCAAGAGTGCCAAGATATTTTTATGAACAAAAGCATTCAGGAAATAAATCCCAGCTGAATTATATAAATTAAACTGATTGGTATTTTTATAAGGTGACAAACCTATATTTGTTTGTCTCACTGTCACGCTCTCAGAATATGTATTTGTGTA
This sequence comes from Protopterus annectens, assembly GCF_019279795.1. NCBI lineage: Eukaryota > Metazoa > Chordata > Ceratodontiformes > Protopteridae > Protopterus > Protopterus annectens. The sequence goes on along the minus strand of NC_056735.1, from coordinate 270,342,748 downwards.
AATATAGTTGCAGTTTAAAAGAGTGAGTATGAGTGAAGGCTGTTTACTGCTCTAAAGAAAAGAGAATGCTCATATGGGTAAATGCTGTCTTTAATGATATTTTAGCTGGCAGCTTTTTTGTAGGAGATGATTTGTTCTTACTCTGCTGTTGTGTGATCTTGGCATCGGGATATATAATTTGTAGGGGATGTGGGGGTTACAGGGGAGTTTTGCCTCTTCGCAAAAACATTAGTTTTGTTATTTGTTGTTTTTTATAATTTTAGTTTTGCTCTAAAATAGTTTTCATTTGCACTTTGAGTGTTTGATATTTA
>NC_056735.1:270274937-270339937 GCF_019279795.1 Protopterus annectens | reverse complement strand
TTTTCCATCTTCCTTTTGCAATGCCCTCTTTACTTACACATGCAAGCTTGCCTGTCCTTAATGTACTTTAAGAAGTCTGCAGTTATGTTACTCCTTTAGTCAATACATTCTTTCTCTTGGTTTTCTTAGCTGCTTTTCCTTATGTAATTCCCCCATCTCAAGATACACACATATCTCCTGAATCCTTCTCTCATTTCCACCATTCTTTTACAGCCTTTACTCATTTTCCCCCTTTAATGCCTTAGTTTAATTTTTGCTTCTGATTTTTTAGTTTCCATACTAAAAAAAATGTACCGCTATTTTCTCCTTGACCCATCATTTGCCATCCTTCTCCTCAGTTAAGTTTTCCATCCTTTTACTAGTTCCATTCTACTCAGGTCTTTAAAATCCTGGATTAGTCTGCATTTATATTCTTGCTCAGCCCCCCACCCTTCCCCTTAAAGCCATTTTCAGCTTCTTCTCTCACTTTCTCTCTCTCTCTCTCTCTATGTTCTTCCCTCTTACTGCCGTCCCTAATATCTGTCCTTGATTCATCAGTTTTCTTTCTTCTCTAACTAGTCTTGATCCCATCCCAGCTATCCTCTATACTCAAGCCTTCTTCTCATAGGTTCTCCCTGGTGATGACACCTTGAATGCACTGCCTGAGTCATGCTGCCATCGTCCCCCCCTTCCACATGCAAGGATTCCATCTACATCAAGCTTATTTTCTTCTTTCTTTTCTACATGCCAATCAAGCACAGGTATGATCTGACAATTCTTCTACAGTCTGTACCTGCCTTAACTTTACTACATCTCTCAATCATCCAAAACCAATCAGTATAACTCATCTGCTTAAACTCATCTCTTGAAAAAGAATACTCTTTTCTCTCTGCTCCGATTTCTTTTCATATATCAACAGTCTCCCCTGTCAGTTGTGTTCTCAGTAAGGATGTATGGCATTTCCAGAGAAACTCATATGCACCAGGTTCAAAACAACAATAAAATATGCTTGTAGAATAATTGTTTTACTATGCTCTCTTATTCTTGTCTTTATCTTTTATTTTACTCTGCAAACATTCTTTATATAATTGTTGCTCATCTACATTTGGAGCACAACAAATATTCAGCATCAGAGCACCTTCTTGCATTGTGCACAACCCCTGACCATCATCATTTCACGTCTTGCTCCCTTGCTTGCCTCCAATATCATACTATTGCACAGTAAAACTGCTACCACCCATTACATCACACCCTTTATTCTGCCCCCTATTTTATAATCCTTCCTATTCAGTTTTACTAACTTTCTCCCTTTTCAGTTTTGTTTTATGTAACATAATCTCCTCTGTTCCTTCTCTGACCAGTCTACCAAGTGCTCTGCTCCTTTTTGCCACAATATTTACCCCCACATTCCTTGTTATCACTGCAATATTAACCCATTTCTCACCTCCTACTTCTTTCCTATCTGAAAAACCACCATTCCTGCTGACTTTCTAGAGACAGATTCAGAAGATAGCAAACCACCAAGGAAACCAGTAAATCCAAACAACCAGATAAAAGCTTTATTATCAGCACAAAACCACTCTAGTCCTAGGATTCCTTGAAGGGTGTATAGCTGAGGCACTATTTTGTACTGATGATAATGCTTTATTTGGTTATTTGGATTCACTGGTTTCCTTGGTGGATTTTTATTCACTTGTTTTCTTGCTCTTGTGGCTTGCTACAGATTCAGAAGATCCTTGGTGACCCCTAGGGGTACCAGTGTTCTCTTCCTAGGAACAAGCTCAAATAATCCCCACAGTACAACTCCATGGCTGCCACACTCACCATGGCTGCTGAATATTCTTTCTCCCCTTCTTCCTTTGCATCATCCCGATAGAGCCAAATTTTAGCTAATGTCACACTTCTTATCCACCTACCAGTACTCTGTTGTAAACCTATATCTCTTCTTCTATCAGCTGTCCTCAGCCCAGACTGAATTAACCATAAGGTTTGAATGTTCTTTGATCCTATCTTTAATCCTGATCTACTATGCCTCTCCCACCCTGCTCAAAGGTCATACCAGTGAGTGTTCCTTACTTTAACTTAATCAACTCATTTATTTATCTACTCTTCTGTAAGTTTCAATCTTTCCTTAAACATAGATGTCCCCCACTACCATTGCCACCCTGTCATGTCCTCCCTTGATACGTACCTCATTTACAATTTATGCTGCTGCTCATTTGAGAATTACTCCATTCCCTTAGATTCTAAAATGCCCTAGCTTTATCATTCATATAAACTGACCCTGTACCTCCATAGTAAACCTCGTGCAATTGAAACTTTTCTTTGTCACTTCCCTGGAATACATCACCATTACAACTTGTTCATACACATATAAACATTCTTTACATTATAATACAAGTTTGTTAGCATACACTCAATAGACATCTATACATAAATAGCTTATATAACTATACGGAAAGATACATTCTAGTAGCATACAGTGGTTTTATCTCTTGGGGAAAAAAAGAATGCTCTTTAATATCCAACCATTATTCCTACCATATCTGCAACTCCCACCCTCTACAGTCATCTCTGTAAGCATCTACTCCAAGGAAACACAGCTTTTCCAGGCTCAAAACATCATTACAGTTTATCTCTACAATAATAATTTCACTAAATGCTCTTGCCCTTTCTACTACTCTAAAAACTGTAGTTGTTCCATATATCATTTGGAAAGAGAAAATAACCAGGATTCCTGTGCATTATTTCCTCATACACTTTATTACCACACATCTTCCCATACTTCCCGACCTCTTAACAAAAGAATTCCGGCCAAAGCCAGAACTAATGGTTGGACAAATGACTAAAATCAGGGACATACTTTAAATATTGATCTTAAATACTTAGTTAATAGAGTAACAAGGTTTGCATTAGCATGCATTTTCCAAATAATATAAAGACTGAAACTCAAATGTCTGTCATTATTTAGGGATTTTAATCTTCAGTAGTTTACTAACACCCCCCCCCCCCAGCCCCCACACACACATACACACACACTCATTTTATGAGGAGCAGATCAAAAATATAAGGCAAAAATCTATACAGTCTGTGAAATTCTGGACAGCTGAGAGGCCTGTATTTCCCATCAGCATCCTCTGTTTCTTCCTTTACTTCGCCTCTTGTATTATTATTAGTCTCTTTGCAAATACTGTTCATACTTTATTTTCACAATATTTAGATTTATTAAATATTTCTCTTTCAGTTTTATTTCTGTAACATAACCAGTGATGACCCTTCATAACCTGTTCTCTAAAATGCAATGTATTTTATCAGATTATTTATTTCCTATATTCCCTGTTATTGCTATGTTTCTAATGTATGGTGTGTAGCCATGAATCCCATGTCCACATATTTTCTTACCCACCTCCAACATAACAGGTAAAACACTAAGCATTAACAGCATTAGTTAGGTGTGTTTACATATTGTAAGGCACTCATCTGACTACCTTATTAACATTTGGCTAGGTGTCCAGCAGTTAACTCCTATAAAAAAAGAAAAAAAGAAAATCCAGTACATTCTGTTTTGCACAAACAATAAAATATCTATCATAACATGAACAGAAATGATAATAAGTCAACTAAACAGTATTGAATGTACTCCTAAATCCTTATGGAACATTAAAAAAACAAATATTTTTTAAATAATTTTAACCCCTTTCTATCCTACTACCAGAGTCCACAAGACCCCCCCACCCTATGTGGCAATCACTTTTGACTTCCACTTCCAGTCCCTTCCTGGTTACTTTTCCACTTTCTCAGTAATGCCTTCATACCTGTTTATGATATTCTGTATTTACTCATTCCAGCTACTCCTAACTCCACCATCTATACCTCCTCACCTCCATCTCTTTAGTACTTCATCTGTATATACTCTGCATTGTACTTAGACATGTGCCTTTATGTAAAGCTTTCTGTATTTTCCCTATACCTGTATATTCAATGTATTACCGTAATTACTACCAGTCTACCTCTACATAGTTTGTTTATGGAACTAGCCATGTAAATCTTTATATATTTATTTACTACATTGCATTAATTTCATATTGCTATATTCTGCCTTTTAATTGATGAATTAACTTCACTGGATGTATGTAAACTGCTTTCTTGACTAAGTCAGGAAATGGACCACATGGATCAGTGCTCTACCCTGGGCAGCAAATATAGTAAAACAAAACATAATAAAACAAAATAAAAAATGAATCACAGATGCCCTGATAATGACATCAGTAAGAGAACAAACACCTTACCCCTTACATTTCTAATAAAAAAATTAACCCTACCACAGTGGATCTTGGCAGCTGTGCTATGCATGGTGTTCTTAATTCTCACACCAGTTTACTACGGTAAATAATTTCGATTCATGTGATAACCTATTGTAGCTGGATTTGTAAAGCCTTATAATATAACACTCACTGTAACCACAATACTTATCACTGTATTTACCAGCCTGTGCATTGAATGCAAAAGCAGTACCCCCCATTATACCTACCAATCCACATTTTCCTCATGCAGTGCACTAAACTTGTAGGTGTCACTTTGAATATCCCCCCAAACAATGTGCCAACACTATGTATAACCACAAAGTGCCAAAAAACTAGCCTGTGCCCTGTTGCAGAATATGCTGTGCATTGCTGACATTTTAAATAATGAAAATACTTTTTTTTTAAATATGTAACTATGTATTTTTAATGAATCTAAGTCCATAAAACAATAAAAAAAAAAAAACACAGACTGAGCCTAGGGCAAATGTGTTATACAACTATGTCTGGAAATGGACTCTATTTTGGCTTGTCTACAAATTACAGCTCAGTATTGTACACATCTGGACACAGTTGTACTATCCAAGAATGGCTTTCCCTGCTTGTCCCCTTTCACCAACTTTCACTTCAAGATCATGGTATCCTTCAAAACAATGCCAAAGACAGAGAAGGAAGGGAGGAATGCAGAAAAAAGCACACCCAGACCATAATTATAAGTAATCAGTTTTCACAACTCTATCTTCTCTTTACCTTATAGAAGGAGTTTTCCTGTGAATACCTTATTCCTCATATCACAAGTCCTTTCTAATCTACCTAGTCATTTCCTCTCATATCCTCATTAATGCTTATTATTACTATACTGATTAATGGTTATTAATGTCCATTATTGGTCTATTTTTGCCAGCTTCCCAACTTTTCAGGTCTTCTTGTTTTCTAGCAGGAATGCCTCCAGCTTGTTGGACCTCTTCCAGTGTCCATCACCTACATCTAGCCAAGGGCTTTTGCTTTAGTAACTCACCTAGAGATATTAAACCCATTTATGAGACTGAAGGCTAACTCCTTATAATTTATTGGGCTGTAAACTGGCTTAAGAATAATTCTAGCAGTGTTGCAATATATAGCAAATTATCTTATGAAAGACTATTCACAAAGGTAGTACACAACGTTCTACTTTGGGGTAACTTCTTTTTAATATCCTTAAGTCTGGATTTCCTAAGAAAAAGGGTAGTTGAGTTACTAAATTGAACAACCAATGTAAATTACAGAAGGTTCTGGATGCCTTATCCAAGTGGCCATTAGGGTGTGAAATTATGTTCAGTACCATCTGTGGTATTTATGGATTTACCCTTTTTCTCTGAATAATCAAATATTACCAGCATCTTCTCATGTTAAAGATCAGTCTAGATGTAGCAAATAATAATGCCTTGAAAGTTTAGACAAATATTAGTGGTAACATAAGCAAATATTCCAGATCATACAGGATATATTTTAAAAAATTGCTAATAAGAAACCAGTACTATTTAAAGCTTTAATTCTACTACAAATAGAATATGGTAGCACTTTCTGCATTTATAATATAATAAGCATTAAAAAAATGAAAGACTACAAAGATCAAACCCAGAAGAACTAAGTCAGAAGCTATGTGACTTGTCTATAGTGACTGGAGAAGCTTCAGTTATACTCTGCAAGTTATAGAACAGGTATTACATATTTATTATTGATGTTCAACTGCTTTAATGATAATGCATTAGCTTCCACAGTAGAGGTTAAATTCAAGAATAATATTGAGGCCACAAGAAATAATAACATTGCAAGTAGTCCCCAGAAATAACACATTGAAGTAAAACTTTTAATTTCATAGGGTATTTAGAATTTAGAATTCTCTACTGGTCTTGATAAGATTGTATCTAATATAATGATTTAAATTACAAACAGATACTTGGTATGGCAAAAAGGGTTTATGAACTCAGTTACTCAACAGACAATCATATAATCCATGAAAACTTCTTCAGAGGTTTTGAATTTGTCACTCAAAGACATTGTAACATTGTAATAGTCTTTAATTTTAGAAGGGAAAGAGTTCTTCATCAGGAGGCATCACAGCTCCAGAAACATTTACAGTTCAAACTTTGTCATGCATCCCTTTGAGGCACCAACCTGTTCCTGTTTTGATACTGCACTAAACTTGGCTGTCTGCTGCATGTGATTCTTTTGCTCAGTGTACTGTTCTTCGGATGCAAAAATGCTACCACTGTAGCTCACTCCCACTGACCAGATCTCTGTAAACATATACTAATGTCTGAGACAATCCAAGCTGCATTCTCACTAGCTCATATTAAGACACATCACTGCTATACAAAGTGCATAGCTGCCCCTCCCACTTTCTCACATTTCATATCACTGGAAAGGATAAATTGTTTTTTCATATGTCAGAAGGAAAGTCTCCATCTCAACAAACTTTCTGCATTGAAGTTAGATGCTGAGAGCTAATCAGTTTTATACTCTATATCACTTTGGATGGTCAAGCCTTCCAGCTTCCCATGTAACTTCTTTGATCAGACTTCCACAATCTGTACTCACTCTTTAGTTTTCGTGTGCTTCCTATGGGTTGGTAACACGTGTGTACAGCATAAATGACTTTCCATGTCAGTCTTTTTTTTCTTTCAGTGCACTGATCGTACAGAGGCTAACTGATGTTCTTTATCATGCTTGTGAATAACTTCATGTTGTTAATTTTACTCACCTTCCATAATGAATTGGGGTGTAACTCTTGATATCGCCACAGAGATTGGTGATATTTTCATTCAGGCTAGCGATATCTAGACATGTTTATTTAATTTTGCCTCCATCTGTTAAATCACCTCTTTCTAACCACACTCCTTTGGTGACACAATAGGAGTTTATACTGTTGCCTTTCCAATCTCTATATTTTGCATTTTACTTTAACCGAAGTAGAATCAAAAGAGCTTGACAGCTTAAATTTGAATTTTTAAACTTTTTTTATAATTTGTTCAGCTAAACTTGGTGGCTTTGTGTTTGTACAGTTGTATGACTATTTTTAATAAGCTGCAATTTAATGCAAAAATAAGTGATAAAAGTGCAAAAGCAAATACAAAAATACTTAGATTAATTATAATGGAGCACAAACAGATGCTTTACACAGCCGGACAACTGTACCTCCTTGAACTATATCAAGAATGACATAATAGAGGTCTTTGAATATGTATAAAAGGCAGGAATGAAGCTAGCCTTCAGCAGCATTTTGCCATCACTAACAAAAATGCCACAATACAAACAAAAGAACATGGATTCTAACAATTGGCTTAACTTTTGTTGTCATTCAGAGGGGGCCCAATATATATATATATATATATATATATATATATATATATATATATATATATATATATATATCAGCCTTGGAAGAGATGGCTGACAGACCAAACTGCTTCACCAGAGATGGCCTGTATCTGTCTGCACAAGGCTTTCATATATTGTAAAGATCTTGTTTTTCCCATTTTGTCATTACAGGCAATGTCAGACTCCAAAACCACCCAACATAATAAAGCAGAATCTAGGTAACATATAGCATTTTTCTGCTTTATGCTAGGAGCCTTAACAGAAAACTCCATTCCCTGCAGGCACTCCTTATTCTGGAGTGCATTGATATGTGCATTATCAAGGAGGCCTGGTGCAAGTCCACAAAGAGCACCCCATCACTGCAAGTCTTCAATGCTTATCACGCATTCAGGTCCACTGCACTAGATGAGGGCACTAAAGGTGGGAACATCTCCATAAACATTAAACCAAAATCCACCTCCAGACTTGTTAGACAGGATAATGACCTGGAACTTCTTCACATTAATGAAAGCCTGTATCACATCATAGTTAACTATGGGACCCCCTCTATGTTCCCCTGGTCCATGCCTCATAACTGGTAAATACTGAGTCCAAATGCATCAAGCCAAATTCTATTCTCCTAGAGGACTTCAACTTCTTCTCTGTAAATTGGGAAATATATACATCCCCCAACATGTATGCCCAAAGTTTTCTAGACTTTATTAATACAAACACTGTAGACTAGCTACTCCACACCCCAACTAGGGGGGAGTGGCTCCTGAACTTGGTACTTACCAATATAGGACAGCTCTCTTCTGTACCAGTTATAATTTCCACCATAGTCAAATCTAACCATATATCAGTCACGTTCACTATAAGACTGAAGCCAGAAGTGCCCTCCAACAATTCAGCATTCGTAGAGTATGCTAAGGCTAGTTTACACAAATTGAACAATGAGCTTGCTAAATTCAATATTGCTTTCCAACGAGATGACCTTATTGCAGATGTCGAGTCTTTTACCGACAAATTCTACATTGCAAATATTTGCTTAGAGTCATATGTCCCAAAGTAAATACAATGTTAAATTTAACAATAAACCCCAGTGATGGAATCCAAATATAAATAGGTTCTACAACAGCAAAAAAAAAAATCATTGCATGTAAAAACAAATGTAATTTCCAAAATGCCAAATATGATGTTTCTGAACTTAGCAGAGAACTCCAGCTCCTTATTAAATCAACCAAAGCCATTTATGAGGTAAAAGTAGCCACACAGGCTAAAGACAACCACAAAACCTTTTTTAACTGTGTCAGAAACCTCAATAATTAATTACCAGCACTGCACAGAGATAATAGCAAATGATACCACCTACTCAGACCCAGAGGATATAGCCAATCTATTAAGAGAGAAATTTAGGTCAAACTTCTCCCCCTCCCCTCAACATTCCCATATCCTATACCAGGAGCTAAGCTATTCCCCAAAATATCTCAAGAACATGTCCTCTAGGCACTATCCAAGGCTGAGAACATTGCTGCTATAGGGACAGATGACATACCAGGATGCCTAATGGCTGGTCTGAAACAGGACCAGTCATACCCTCTTGCAAAGATTATTCAATATCAGCCTCCAAGCAGGTTATGTGCCAGAAAAATGGATGACAGCAACAGTCTTCCTCCTGCACAAGAGTTGGGCATCAACTGAAACAGATAATTATAGACCCATTAGTCTGACCAAACTCATCTTGTAGGGCTATGGAAAGGAATTATGGAATTAATAAACAAGGACATATGCAACCTAAAAACCCTTAACCTGAGCCAATTTAGCTTTGTCAAGGGCAGACCCTGCTTATTCAACCTGTTTGACTTCTTTGAAAAAGGTTGCTGAAACAATGGATGTGGGAAAATCAATACACACTGCATATCTTGATCTCGCTAAGGTGTTCAACACAATTTCACATTCAGGTATTGTGAATAAACTCTTCCAGCTAAATATCAATCCCTGTGTAACTCAAAGGATAGCAAATTCTCACAAACAGAACCTAGGAATTTATGGTGGGCATCTCAACAAACATCCTGAGACATGAGAGTTACTTGTGAAGTATTTAGAGTTCAGCTGGATACGAACACTCTATGTGATGAACGGTCTGCATGGTGCCTCTGCACAATTATGAGAAACTATTTCAAATTCTAATTTCAGAAAAAAGTTTTGCTTGCAATTTAAGCCAGTAGTATTTAAAGTCCAAGCCAAAAGGCATAAGCAAGGTACTATTGCTATTTTAAAATGAAAATAAATAACTAGATCTACATACTTGTGATAAAGCAACATTGCCGACATTCAGACAGTGCTGTTGTTTGAATCATACATTTTATGATCATCACACAATTGAAACACATATAAACAACTACAAAATGTATGCTAAAAAGCTCTGTTGAAAGACAATGGACAGTCAGTCAAAAGGAAACTAACACCATGCTACAACTATTAAAAGAAATGAAAACAAATTATTAAAGTAAAATCAAAAGAAATAAGACTGCTGAAATATCAAAATTCTTGTGTTGCATAAGTAACATTTAGCAATGAATATTATACGTTTCTCAACAAAACTGATTTATAACAAGAAACAGTCCAAAAATATTGAACAGTGGACCAAGGACACAAAACAAATCCAAAGTAAGAATAAAACCAATGTTCAAATAGGCTGAAACACCTTGAGTTTACTTAGGGATAGCATCAGAGAAGAGTATCTAATTAATAAAACTGAATTTACTGAACTGCAATGGATAGTAGGCTTTAAAGCTAACTGTAATCCTGGTTTAAATGAGTGTATCTCTTTAAAACCGTCTCTTAAGAGCAGACCATTACTTTATTGATTTTATTGGTTCTTGGATTAATTTTGTGTGTTCTGATTGGTCTATAATTCTTTGAAATATTTTTTAAATAGTGTTAACATTGTTTGCTCAGTACTTATGGTTTGAAGAAGAGGGGAGACAGTGAAAGCGCATACCTATTTTTTTATTTTAGTCAAGGTACATTAAAAGCTGTTTTAACCTATTTGGACATTGGTTTTATTCTTATAAGAAACATTATCAGTATTTAAACAGACTAGAGGCTGTGTGAGGAGTGGTAACCCTAGCCCACTGAATACATCGAAATGGAGCTCAAAATACATAGTATGTTCTCTTCTTTTACTTGGAATAGCAAATGCCCAGGTCTGAATCTGAAAAACTGTCATAGATAAAAACTAGAGAAAGACTGAAAGTGCTCTGCATGCAGATCTAGGACTCAGTCTCTTGCTTTATTAAACGCTTAATGATAGTGGACTATTTACGTATTTCAGAAGCAAGCTTAATTTGCTGGGCTAAGACTTTAAGATCAACTGTTAAAAAAATAACTCTTTATTGATATCTCTTTGCACCTATTAATAATAACCAACAACAAAAAATTCCCTTTATTGTAAGACAATTAAAAATGGACACCAAAAATTTACAGAAGACAGATCCACATTTTGGAATCAGACTCAGTTAACCTTAGATGGACAGAGAAAAAGCTTTTTCATCTACTAAAATATCATAAGAGAGTTAATCCAGATGGCATGATGAAAGCCTGAAATCTTAAATCAAATTCACACATATTTCCAAACGTGTTGTATATTAGTGTGGCCAAATTTGTTTCAGTTTTATCTGTTAAAACGTCAAATTACACATAGTAGCTGCACAATTGTTTAAGTTTCTTCAAAAGCATGCCATTCACGTCTTATATCTCTGAATAATAAATAAACTTTTTAGTCTTTCACTCAGTTTTCAAATTACTGGTCAGATATGCTTAAAAATTAGGGACAGATATTGGACTATATCTGGAAATTTGCTTATCAATTTCTTCCTATTTCCAAATTCAGTCATCAACATTTCATATCTAACTATAACATTTATAAACCTCAAAAATTTGTCTCAGCAGAGATTCCAGTTTACCTTGTTTGTGAATGTTGTCTTAGAAATGAAGCCAACCCATTTCACATTTTTGAAATTCTTCCAAGATAAAACCCATATTGGCCAATCTTCTCTGTAGCCTTAAATGAATGGGTATAATCCAATTTGATTGGATTAGATCGACCATGGGATGGGTAAAGCCGATCTCTAACCAAATGGGATAGGTTATTTTGAGAATTAAAAGGGAAATTGGCTTGGCTTAAAATGGCCCACAAGGGTAGCTGGTCTAGTACTTACCTATGAACCTATGAACCTATGAAGTAGCATAATTGCATTTTAAGTATACTTCTGCATGACATGAACTCAATGAATAACTGATACAAATCATATGTGCATGCATAAACGTATATGTTGTTAAACACTGAATAAACAGGGTCTATATAAACAAAAATAAGATGTGTACATTTACTTCTAAGTTCCCTTGCCCATTCTTATTAATGTATATGAACCTTAAGCCTAAATATACCTGTACTCCTGCCCTTAGTGCCAACCCTAAACCTTTCCAAAATTACTGAATTCAGTGATACAGTTTTGGCTAACCAATCACAAAAGGAAACTGTTTATTTTTATTTTCTCAGTTTTTGCTTAAATGTTTCAGTTTTTTTTAAACTGTGATTTGACAGTGGCAGATCCAGGAATCTGCAAAAAGGGGGCTGGTGCAGTCTGGTTGGTTGACTACTTGGGTGGGAGTGGGAAAGTGGGATACTGGGTTTGGTGGTTGTGGAAAGATCACCTTAAGAAGGTATACAGTGCTGAATTTAGGATGAAATTGAGCAACTAAGTTTAATTCTCACTTCTGTCAGCAGTGGTACTTCCATAATCATCAGATTATAAAAGAGAAACAGATTTGTGGAATGCTACCAATACAGACATCTGTCTAAAAAAAAAAACATTAAAATAATTTCTTTAAAGTTTACTAGGAGCCAGACCAAGGGAAAAATATTTGGGTTACATTCCAAAATGCCAGTAGGCAAAAATGACTCAGCTGTTAGAGTAGGAGGGGAGGAAGCCCTGTCATGCATAGCTATTGCCACATGTATAGGCAGGAGTCTGTGTGCTGCACATGACAGTGCATGTATCCCCGTGTACAAATAGAAAGCATTTGGTGACAGGAAGGGGCAGTGTGCTGCACATGACAGTGTATGTATCTCCACGTACAAACAGAAAGCAGATGCCAACAGGTAGGTTCAGTTGTGTTGCATGTGACAGTGCATGTATCCCAGTGTACAAACAGAAAGCAGATGCCAACAGGAAGGGTCAGTTGTATTGCATGTCACAGTGTATGTATCCCCTTATACAAAAAGAAAGCAGATGGCAACAGGAAGGGTCAGTTGTGTTGCACATAACAGCGTATGTATCCCCATCTGCAAACAGAAAACAGATGGCCACAGGAAGGGTCAGTTGTATTGCATGAGACAGTGTATGCATCCCAGGGTAAAAACAGATAGATGGCAACAGGAAGGGTCAGTTGTGTTGCACATAACAGTGTATGTACCCCCATGTACAAACAGAAAGAAGATGGCCACGGGAAAGGTCAGTGTGCTGCACATGACAGTGTATGTATCTTCATGTACAAACAGAAAGAAGATGGCCACAGGAAGGGTCAGTATGCTGCACATGGCAGTGTGTGTATCCCCATGTACAAACAGAAAGCAGATGGCAACAGGAAGGGTCAATTGTGTTGCACGTGACAGTGTATGTATCCCTATGTACAAACAGAAAGCAGATAGCAACAGGAAGGGTCAGTCGTGTTGCATGTGACAGTGTATGTATCCCTATGTACAAACAGATAGCAGATGGCAACAGGAAGGGTCAGTTGTGTAGCATGTGACAGTGTATGTATCCCTATGTACAAACAGAAAGCAGATGGCAACAGGAAAGGTCTGTCATGTTGCATGTGACAGTGTATGTATCCCTATGTACAAACAGAAAGCAGATGGCAACAGGAAGGGTCAGTTGTGTTGCACATGACAGTGTATGTATCCCCATGTACAAACAGATAGCAGATGGTGACAGGAAGGGTCAGTTGTGTTACACGTGACAGTGTATGTATTCCTATGTACAAACAGAAAGCAGATGGCAACAGGAAGGGTCAGTTGTGCTGCATGTAACAGTGTATGCATCCTCATGTACAAACAAATAGCAAATGGCAACAGGAAGGGTCAGTTGTGTTGCAGGTGACAGTGTATGTAACCCTATGTACAAACAGAAAGCAGATGGCAACAGGAAGGGTCAGTGTGCTGCACATGACAGTGTATGTATCCCCATGTACAAAAAGAAAGCAGATGGCAACACAAAGGGTCAGTCGTGTTGCACATGACAGTGTATGTATCCCTATGTGCCAACAGAAAGCAGATGGCAACAGGAAAGGGTCAGTCATGTTGCACGTGACAGTGTATGTATCCCTATGTACAAACAGAAAGCAGATGGCAACAGGAAGGGTCAGTTGTGTTGTTCATGACAATGCATGTATCCCCATGTACAAACAGAAAGCAGATGGCCACAGGAATGGTCAGTCGTGTTGCATGTGACAGTGTATGTATCCCTATGTACAAACAGAAAGCAGATGGCAACACAAAGGGTCAGTCATGTTGCACATGACAGTCTATGTATCCCTATGTACAAACAGAAAGCAGATGGCAACACAAAGGGAGAGTCGTGTTGCACGTGACAGTGTATGTATCCCTATGTACAAACAGAAAGCAGATGGCAACAGGAAGGGTCAGTTGTGTTGTACGTGACAGTGTATGTATCCGTATGTACAAACAGAAAGCAGATGGCAACAGGAAGGGTCAGTTGTGTTGCACGTGACAGTGTATGTATCCCTATGTACAAACAGAAAGCAGATGGCAACAGGAAGGGTCAGTATGCTGCACATGACAGTGTGTGTATCCCCATGTACAAACAGAAAGCAGATGGCAACAGGAAGGGTCAATTGTGTTGCACGTGACAGTGTATGTATCCCTATGTACAAACAGAAAGCAGATAGCAACAGGAAGGGTCAGTCGTGTTGCATGTGACAGTGTATGTATCCCTATGTACAAACAGATAGCAGATGGCAACAGGAAGAGTCAGTTGTGTAGCATGTGACAGTGTATGTATCCCTATGTACAAACAGAAAGCAGATGGCAACAGGAAAGGTCTGTCATGTTGCATGTGACAGTGTATGTATCCCTATGTACAAACAGAAAGCAGATGGCAACAGGAAGGGTCAGTTGTGTTGCACATGACAGTGTATGTATCCCCATGTACAAACAGATAGCAGATGGTGACAGGAAGGGTCAGTTGTGTTACACGTGACAGTGTATGTATCCCTATGTACAAACAGAAAGCAGATGGCAACAGGAAGGGTCAGTTGTGCTGCATGTAACAGTGCATGCATCCTCATGTACAAACAAATAGCAAATGGCAACAGGAAGGGTCAGTTGTGTTGCAGGTGACAGTGTATGTATCCCTATGTACAAACAGAAAGCAGATGGCAACAGGAAGGGTCAGTGTGCTGCACATGACAGTGTATGTATCCCCATGTACAAAAAGAAAGCAGATGGCAACACAAAGGGTCAGTCGTGTTGCACATGACAGTGTATGTATCCCTATGTGCCAACAGAAAGCAGATGGCAACAGGAAAGGGTCAGTCATGTTGCACGTGACAGTGTATGTATCCCTATGTACAAACAGAAAGCAGATGGCAACAGGAAGGGTCAGTTGTGTTGTTCATGACAATGCATGTATCCCCATGTACAAACAGAAAGCAGATGGCCACAGGAATGGTCAGTCGTGTTGCATGTGACAGTGTATGTATCCCTATGTACAAACAGAAAGCAGATGGCAACACAAAGGGTCAGTCATGTTGCACATGACAGTCTATGTATCCCTATGTACAAACAGAAAGCAGATGGCAACACAAAGGGAGAGTCGTGTTGCACGTGACAGTGTATGTATCCCTATGTACAAACAGAAAGCAGATGGCAACAGGAAGGGTCAGTTGTGTTGTACGTGACAGTGTATGTATCCGTATGTACAAACAGAAAGCAGATGGCAACAGGAAGGGTCAGTTGTGTTGCACGTGACAGTGTATGTATCCCTATGTACAAACAGAAAGCAGATGGCAACAGGAAGGGTCAGTGTGCTGCACATGACAGTGTATGTATCCCCATGTACAAACAGAAAGCAGATGGCAACAGGAAGGGTCAGTTGTGTTGCACATGACAGTGTATGTATCCCTATGTACAAACAGAAAGAAGATGGTAACAGGAAGGGTCAGTGTGCTGCACATGACAGTGTATGTATCACCATGTACAAACAGAAAGCAGATGGCAATACAAAGGGTCAGTCGTGTTGCACATGACAGTGTATGTATCCCTATGTGCCAACAGAAAGCAGATGGCAATACAAAAGGTCAGTCATGTTGCACGTGACAGTGTTTGTATCCCTATGTACAAACAGAAAGCAGATGGCAACAGGAAGGGTCAGTTGTGTTGCACATGACAGTGTATGTATCCCCATGTACAAACAGAAAGCAGATGGCCACAGGAATGGTCAGTCGTGTTGCATGTGACAGTGTATGTATCCCTATGTACAAACAGAAAGCAGATGGCAACACAAAAGGTCAGTCATGTTGCACATGACAGTGTATGTATCCCTATGTACAAACAAAAAGCAGATGGCAACACAAAGGGAGAGTCATGTTGCACGTGACAGTGTATGTATCCCTATGTACAAACAGAAAGCAGATGGCAACAGGAAGGGTCAGTTGTGTTGCACGTGACAGTGTATGTATCCCTATGTACAAACAGAAAGCAGATGGCAACAGGAAGGGTCAGTAGTGTTGCACATGACAGTGTATGTATCCCTATGTACAAACAGAAAGCAGACGGCAACAGGAAGGGTCAGTTGTGTTGCATGTGACAGTGTATGTATCCCTATGTACAAACAGAAAGCAGATGACAACAGGAAGGGTCAGTTGTGTTGCACGTGACAGTGTATGTATCCCTATGTACAAACAGAAAGCAGATGGCAACAGGAAGGGTCAGTTGTGTTGCACGTGACAGTGTATGTATCCCTATGTACAAACAGAAAGCAGATGGCCACAAGAAAGGTCAGTTATGCTGCATGTAACAGTGTACGCTTCCTCATGTACAAACAGATAGCAAATGGCAACAGGAAGGGTCAGTTGTGTTGCACGTGACATTGTATGTATCCCTATGTGCAAACAGAAAGCAGATGGCAACACAAAGGGAGAGTTGTGTTGCACGTGACAGTGTATGTATCCTTATGAACAAACAGAAAGCAGATGGCAACACAAAGGCAGAGTCGTGTTGCACGTGACAGTGTATGTATCCCTATGTACAAACAGAAAGCAGATGGCAACAGGAAGGGTCAGTTGTGTTGCACGTGACAGTGTATGTATCCCTATGTACAAACAGAAAGCAGATGGCAACAGGAAGGGTCAGTTGTGTTGCACGTGACAGTGTATGTATCCCTATGTACAAACAGAAAGCAGATGGCAACAGGAAGGGTCAGTTGTGTTGCACGTGACAGTGTATGTATCCCCATGTACAAACAGAAAGCAGATGGCAACAGGAAGGGTCAGTCGTGTTGCACTTGACAGTGTATGTATCCCTATGTACCAACAGAAAACAGATAGCAACAGGAAGGGTCAGTTGTGTTGCACGTGACAGTGTATGTATTCCTATGTACAAACAGAAAGCAGATGGCAACAGGAAGGGTCAGTTGTGTTGCACATGACAGTGTATGTATCCCTACATACAAACAGAAAGCAGATGGTAAAGGAAGGGTCAGTTGTGCTGCACGTGACAGTGTATTTATCCCTGTGTACAAACAGAAAGCAACAGGAAGGGTCAGTCGTGTTGCACGTGACAGAGTATGTATCCCTATGTACAAACAGAAAGCAGATGGCAACAGGAAGGGTCAGTTGTGTTGCACGTGACAGTGTATGTATCCCTATTTTCCTCTTGCTCTCTGGACTCTTATCCTAACACACCTACAGAACAAATATACTTCATGGAGTAACAGAAACAGGCAACATTTGTAATGATTCCTTTGAAAGAGAAAAAGTAATATAGTAGCACAGATTTTCAGTCACTGATTGCATTAGGAAATTCTCATTTAACTGTACCAGTAAGGGGTTACTTTGTAGAAAGAGACAGATTTCCCCCCTGCACAAAATTCAACAAATTTCCAGTTACCAAGATGTCTTTTTCAGTAGGATTCCGTGCTTTATAACTACTAACTGAAGGAACAACCTTTAACACAAAGTGCCAAAAATGTTCCTAAGTCAGTGGTGAGCAGCTGTCTAGGTAGGGCAGTATGTGTGTTTGTGCTATTATGTACTATCCTACAATCACAATTAAACTTGAATATCATCTTCCATGAACAACCCCCCAACAAGGAAAAAAAAACAGGGGATTGATGCCTTTTAAGAAGCAAATAAATTAGCTTTGCTGTGAAGTGAGGATTACTTTATCGATTTTAGCATAATGTTGGCATCCCTTGCAAAAGAAGATTGATTTCCCCTTATATTTTGTGTTGTGCACTTTCCTGTCCTAATACATAGATGCACACTAACCGAGGGTCATTTTAATGAAGCCTTAAACACCACACATAAAAGAAAAACTTATTCTGTTCCTCCACCTGTCTTCAGGTACTTTTTTTCATTAGCACCAACATCAGATATGTCAGCTAAATCAATGACAAAGACTAGACTCTTGCTGTTTCTAAAATAATTTAGTCCATTCCTACAAAAAGTGCCTTCTCCCTCACGTAAATGTCAAAGGTCATGTGGAACAATAAATGTTACATCAACAAACTGCTACTGCATCTGTTTTGGTAATGTAACTATAGGTTAGAGTTACCTAACAAAGATGTTATGTACTTGCCATAACGTTCCATCTATGTTGTCCATTTTCATTCTTCCTCAGCTAATGGGGTTGGAGATGACTCGGCTGTTATGGTTGA
This sequence comes from Protopterus annectens, assembly GCF_019279795.1. Lineage (NCBI taxonomy): Eukaryota > Metazoa > Chordata > Ceratodontiformes > Protopteridae > Protopterus > Protopterus annectens. Next base: position 270,321,354 of record NC_056735.1, on the reverse strand, counting down.
AACCACACACACCTTTCTTTCTTTTTCCAGGTATAATGTTTTTAAATGTATGATATAAAAGACTCCCAGATTTACTACAAACATTTTTCTAATATAGAAAACTCACTTCTCAGGTTCTCAAGATGCAAATTAGTTTGCTTGTCTCAGAACCACTAACATACCCTGACCAAACATGAATGTCTTTCTAAGCTTTAATGGTGCCATTATTTACTTTAAAATATTAACTAAATAAGGTCAGGCAAGATTGTTTCAGCGTTAGGTCTTTTCACAATTCCAGTTCCAACAGGAGGAAAAAGAAAATGCAGGTATGGCAGCCTTATGGAATGCTAGCAGTTCAGATATGAATAAACTAAACTGCATCTGTAAAACATGAGAAATGCATTTTCGAGTCTGTGGAGTAACACCTTTGACTCAGAAGCACATTGAAGACTATCAAAACTGTAAAATGGGTGGTGGCATTTGTGTGAGCAAGAACTCAAAAGGTGATCGACAGGGAAGGGTTGTCAGGGGTATGAGGAGTGACTTTAAGCATGATCCATCCTTCGGGGAGGATGCATATCGACTGAAAGCTTGTGAACTCCATGCTTTTGCAGCACAACTTCATTAAGAATAAATTTCCTTCTGACCATCTCAGCTATAGGGCCAAACACTCTCTCTCTCTTTTAATGCACTGACTCATATTTTATGTCCCCTCCATCCCTTTTAAAGACATTACTGAAGTTATCAATAAGCACTCCTGACAGCTCTCCCTTGGCTCATTGTGCTTTATCCAATTAAATTACATTGCAAGACTGAAGAAGGAGAAAATCTGTTAATCTGTCTTTCTGCTTGGATCTATCTAATATATATATGGTTATTAAGCACATGAGTGTGCCAAAGTGGTATTGTTAGCCTAACAAGTGAGGCTCTCAACTGTACTGCTTTGGTGCCTTCAAGCCCTACAACTTCAGAAAAAAACAAATTACTTAGTCAACACACTATCGGATCACTCAAATGTGAATTGCAGCAATTCTCCAAATGCTAACGTTGATTCAGGAAAAAATATTTGGCACTCAAGGAGTCTGGACTGTCCAAAAATTGTCTTATTTTTTGCTCAAAAGCCTTGATTCAATGAAGAAAACCTCAAGTCACCATAATGCACCTTACTCAAATACAAAGGAAATTTAGTTGGAGGAGCAATTTGTGATCGTCATATAGATAACCTGACTGCAACTGCCAGGTACATCTCTGATACACGTTTCACTAAAAATGTAAGTTGAAACTGAAAAATGTACCATTTTGGCAACACATTTTCCATTTTCAGCACAATGCAGTCACAGTTGAGCTGTTGATCATGGAAAAGAAATTGCACTGACTTTTTTCATTTCCACAATCAGCAGCTGAACTGTTTCAGTGATAAGACAGATACTAGGATTGACAATTTTAAAAAGAGAGCAGTGCACAACTCTGCACCAGTGCCTAAATCTGCCACTGTTTGATGCTGGTACATTTTGATAACTTGACATATAGTCATATATGGGTCTATGTTACGATGTTGAAAGACGAGTTCAGAGAACACATCTTTAATGGCATGTAAATATCAGATCTTTTGAAATGCCGAACAGCCACTTCAGCAAATTTTTTCCCAGGGGAAAAAATCGCTCAACTGTACACAAATAAACCAAACTTTCAAACCCTACATAGTGGGGGCTTCACCCCCCAGACACCCTGATGTGGGAGGCTGTGCTCCCCACACCACCCCTAACTAAATATAACAACTCTGAGATCGCACTGCAGTGGGGAAAAGGGCAAATCCACGATGACGGCCATGTTTGGTGAACTTGTCTTTCTACATTGTAATATAGACCCCATATATTTACCGATGTTGATAATATATATATCCATATGGCTAAATTAATTTTTATGAATGTATACTTGCTATAATAATCCAATATGAATGTATCATTGGTAACATTGTTTTCATCTACCTCATTTTACATGTTCAAACTTATGTGATATATCAACACTGTTGCTGTTGGTAATATTTTTTCTCATGGTCTCTTTTAAAAAGAATCATAAAAGTCTATTTGCTTAAAGATGGTGCTTGAAGCAGGCTACAGCAGTAGACTCAGGTTGTTTCAATAAGCCTCACAATGGTTTCAAGTGCTATTTCCATGAAGCAACTGGATAGGTCTAGCAGTTACTTGATAAGTGACTGTAAATGAATCTTCCTCATGAAAATGCAGAAAAAAAGATAGAATTTTATTTTGCAAAAATGTTACCATTCATTGATAATTCCAACTTCTATAACATAACCCATTGCTTCTTCTTTGAATATCTAACAAATGAAAGGATGACCATTTACCCATCCTTCACAAAGCAATGGATGACTCAGACCATTGGCCATGCCTACATAGAGATGGATGACCATATACCCATCCTTCACAAAGCAATGGATGACTCAGACCATTGGCCATGCCTAAATACAGATGGATGACCATATACCCATCCGTCGCAGAGCAATGGATGACTCAGACCATGGCCATGCCTACACAGAGCTGGATGACCATTTACCCATCCTTCACAGAGCAATGGATGACTCGGACCATGGCCATGCCTACACAGAGATGGATGATCATTTACCCATCCTTCACAGAGCAATGGATCACTTGGACCATGGCCATGCCTACACAGAGATGGATGAGCAGGACTTCTACAGATGAATGATGGCCACAATAAATTTTTCTTAAAATATGATGAATCCTTCTAATCTTTTCCGACTCTCTGCAACTTTCTTTATTACTATATTGAGGCCCGCTAAGTATTCTAGTGATTTTACTAATCCCCGTGTAAGGGATTTTATCCACATATTTGCCTTGCCAGACAAACTTGGTGAGTCCATTGACTCAGCTCAAGAAATACTACTACCGTTTATGGCTGATATTAGCTAAAGCTTGGCAGACCTACAGTAAACTAGCTATAGACACATGAACCACCTTTGTCAGGTTTTACCTGGTGGAAATAAAAAAAGAATATTGTACTTAAAAATATGCTTAGAGTATTTGAAAAAGATATTTTAAGGAGTTATTAACAAAGAAGAAGCAAACAGTATATTCAACCTATATAGCAATGCCATTTCAAAGTGATGTGCAAAAGAGATAGAAATGGAAGATATGTTTCTTCCCTCATTCCTCAGTGAGCATCAAACCCCACTCAGCTAACAATTCCAAAGATTTGTTTTTTTTCTGGGGCTGAGAGTCCTCTGGCCCTTTTATTCCCATAGGATGAGAACTGGGTGAGCCAAGAGTGGGTTCCATTATTCATGTGCTAGGAATCAAGGTCTTCAATCTAATTTTCCATAGGCAGTTGTAACTTCTGCAACTGAAACCTGTAGAGGGCACATATATGTAATTACACATGCCAGTTTATTTATTTTGTATTTGTTAGCCATGTTGTTAGACTCATCCAAAGACCCTTTTCAGACATAAATGGGCTCATATGAGCAATAAAACATGGAGAAGACAATATATAGTTGTACAATTGCATAATAAACACACACATACACACACACACACACACACACACACACATATATATATATATATATATATATATATATATATATATATATATATACACATACATACACACTGTATATATACAGTTTTTACAGCTTTGTTTAATTTTCACGTCATGGACAATGATCCTCTGAATAATGTAGACAATATGTAGACAGTATAGATATATGTAGAGAGGATTTGCCATGAGCAGTCAGATTAGTTACCTGCTGTAATGTTGTTGCAGCACCCGCGTCTATATCACATTATCGAAAGTTTACTTAATTGAATCAATAAAGGCCGAACTTTATTGATCGATTAAGTAAAACATCGAATAACATAAAAAAAAATTTAAAAAAATAAATGGCTTAGGCAAGGGGACAAGCCACCCTGCACCCCCCACACCCCCCTACTTAAATATACCAACTCCGAGACTGCACTAAATTGAGGTAAATGAAAATCTCCCCTTAAGGAGATTTCTTTTTACTTCCAGGATGTTCTTCACTTTTGATATTGTCGTGCTGACAATATCAGACTCGATATTGTCAGCTTACGACAACCTGAAGTAGACACCAGCACCCTGCCATCACTATGTAGTACTGAGTCACTACAGTTCACAGAGCTGTGTTGCACCAAGCTAGACTGCCTCACTCTCTTATGGATGGCATGCCAGTGGCCAGTAGTGTGGCACTGAAGGATAACTCCCTAGCTACAGGCCAGGTAATCCAGGTTTGAATACCATCTTGGGTTGCTTAGGACCTGTTGGGGAAAGCGGGGTGTGCCTATCCTGGGGAAGGCCTTCATCTAATGCATTCCCTGAATGGAGGCATGGTCCATACAGGGATTAGCCCTTGAATGGAAAAAGATGAATACAACAGATGAGGAAAATGAGGGTGGGGATTTTTATCTAATGACCTACTCTCATTTTTCTTCCTCCCTTGCAGCCACCAGCATGTCCACCCCCCATACACCCATCAGATCCACAGTGGCCCCAGCCCTGAGATGAAGGAAGTCTTGGAAAGGAAGTAGGAGTTGTTAGACCCAGTGATGGATGAGGCAGTGGAACAGCCGGGAAGTATATAGCAAAAAGTAGGGAAGGATAGCAAGCAAGCAATGAACATGCACATTCATTTTTCTGTAGTTGTTCCTCCTGCACACATTCTAGTAATGAAATATGGACTGCCTAGATCATGTTTATGGCTTTAGCTCTTTGTGTCATGGAGAAAGATAAATACTGAGCTTTATTACGTATTTTACAAAAATATCTATATTTTACTGCTATACAAACTCCTTCAACTTTGTTGACTAGCTATAGACAGAGACCAGCTCTTTGACACCATCTTTAGTGACCTTACAAATGCCTTCAACCTTGTTGACCATAACATCATCTTCCATCACCTACTACAAATAGGTTTAAGTCTTGATCCCTTGCCTTAGTTTCAAAAGTACCTCACCAATTGCCACCTTTCCATTAAAATTCATACCTCAATTACCAAATCAGCCAGCTTTCAAAAAGGAGTACCACAAGGTTCCAGACTTGCCCTTCTACTATTCTCCATGTTATAAATAAATTACCCCTTAACCTATTTCATCTTTCTCTCCTAGTCTAGACAGATGACCTGGTACTTTTTCTCAGAAACAACTCTGTACACAACCTCCAGACCATACCACTCAACCTCTAAGCACAAGAAATCCAGACAAATCCAAAAATAATGCATGGTGGGGGGGGGGGGGGGCAAAATCAGGGACAAATTTTAAATATTGTTCTTACAAATTTAGAAAGTTGCTAGAATAACAGAATTTGCATTAACATGTATTTTCTGTAGAATATGACATCCAAAGCTGTAATATATGTCATTATTTAGTGACATCAATACTGACTAATTTACCAGGAAAAATGCATATTTTATGAGAAACAGACCAAATATATTAGTGAAAAATCTGGACATCCTGTGAAAACCAGGACAGTTGAGAGGTATGCTCTAGACAGGATTGCAGTCAAATTTCCCAACACTAAAACGCTGGATCTCCAGCAAAAGCTTTCTTCTCTGCTCCAGTAAAACCAAAAAATATTATTTCTGACACCAATTAAAAACTTTAGGAAACACAAAACTCTTTGCATATCAGTGACAGTAATGACACCCACAGAAAAAACTACCTCTTTCAAAATGCCGCGACATTTGGTTGACCCCTCTCTTTACTCCTCCCTTCACCTTGACTACACAAGGAAAAAGATGAACTCTCTACTATTTTATGCCAATGAAGTATCATTCTTTATAAATCCTCCAGAATGGCCAGGGACAATGGCAATCTACTCTCCCAAAACTGAATACTGCCTTTCACTCATAGACACTCCCCAATAACCAAGCTCCATTGTACAGATCAGTGCTTGTCTATCCTAGGCCAATAACTTTGGGAATGTATTCCTCCATAAAGAAAAGACATCTCATCTTACCCAAACTTTAGGACTCAGCCAAAGGCCAGAGTTGTCTTACCAGCCAAATGTCATAATGTCTAACCTCAGCTCCCTTTATCCTACTTGCAGCACTGTTACTCACATAGCACATTACAGTACACCAGTCTATTATTCTCACTTACACGATCTTTCACTAAACATTATTTCTTCTTCCACTTATTCACAAATGCTGTCTAACATCCTTCATTTTACTCAGCTATCATATCATTCTACTTAGACAGCACACAGGTGCAATTATCACCCAGATACCTCACCTTCCACATGAGATTTCTCTTGTTTATTGTAAATAATTTATATTACCATATACTATTTACCTTTTTGTTAGTTGATAATAGCATCTTGCAGGTGTGCATTTTCATTATGCTCTTGCTAATACTCCGTCAACGTTATTCTGACTTTCTTTGTATTCCTGGTCTGAGACTGAAATCGGCCAATATATATATCTTTATTATTATTTTTCATTATATATCATATATGTATATATATATATATATATATATATATGTGTGTGTGTGTGCGTATATATATATATATATATATATATATATATATATATATATACACCTTTATATATTTTTCTCTACTGTTTTTCTCCCTATGCCTGCTAACTTTCAAGCCTCCACCAGTTAGATTTAAGCCCATTTATTCTCCCATGGTGGTTATTTCAGCCTGGGGGCAAAGAACCATTTGGAGGGTCGAAGAACCAGACAGCCATGGAATAGATTATACCCTTGCTGTCATCCCGTTCATAGGGGAGCATATACTAGAGGCCCTAACCCTTCCCCAAGGTGGAAGCCACTTTTCCTTCTGTAACTCCAGTGTCCAGTCTTGTGCACCCACAGTGAAGGCTGCCATGCACATGGCTTGATGACTAAATGCTCACCCCCAGAGCCTGTTTACATCACTGCCCCACCTTTGAGCTATTGTGATATTGAATGGTCCTGCTCTAGTCCCTCCCCCTAGGAGAAGCATGCCAATCATCCCATACTAGCACAACAGATGCCCGAGCCGTAAAATGAACTAAGATCACCTGGGTTGTCATAATCCCTCCACACTAATTGAGTTGACATAGCTTCTTATGTTTAATTTGTGAAAATCATGCTTGATAATCAAGAGTGTTTTTAAGCAACATACTGCTTTAAAATTTATCTTATTTCATGTATTTCATTACATTGTGTGTGTCCTGGTTAGTAAGTATTCGTACTATACTTGAGGATTTGGGTAAGGTGGGAGGACGTACTGGCTGTGCAAGTACTAGTACCTATGACCAGATGTAATACAAGTACATATGCCAGACATTCCTCCTCATCAACAGTCCAGATGTAGTGGAGACTCCAAAAAGGTTTTAGTGTTACAAGTTAACATGTACTACTTCTCCAGATTTATCATGAATAAATTTACATACTGTGATGTGAAACATGACCCTACAGTGGGTCCATTTGATACAGGTACAGGTGCTGATAAAATAATAAGTATTTACTGGCAAGGTTAGGGTGTATTAATTGCAATACTAGTTCAGCAATTAAGTTTTGCTGCTTCAGCTACTGTTGGCATGATTAAATATAGTCTTTATGGGAAATGTTTACTCAGAAACTCTAAGTTACTGCCAGGAAATAATCTGTTGATCTATAGCTGTAAACATCACATAACAATCTAAAGGACTGTTTGCAGCAAATGTGATCTCACTTGACACATACTCAAATTTGCACTCCAGATGACTATATCAGAGATATCATCTTATATCTGTAATACTGTTGCCCCATATCAGATTAATTCATGTATCTACATATCTATTTTATTATTTCATTTGTGTAGTGTATGTAGAAAAACTGAACCAATTCAGCTTCTTAATCAAAGAATGCCTGATGAAGAGACCTAGTAGTTTTGAAAGCACAAAGCGTTAGTTTCCTTTGTTAGTAAAACTGTTACTTAAGCTCCATGCCATAAATAACCATCAGTATCCTACACATGTGAATATGACAGCTGAAACCTTGTGTTTACTTTGTTTTAAATATTGTCTTATATCCAGGGATTCACCAGTAGCCCACAAAATCTACCCTAGTGACAGTATACTTGGTTAGTCAGCCTAAGCTGAAGGCACACCAGCTGAAACTGTAGGCATGAAATCAGTTTAAGAATGTGTTTCGGGGGGGGATGTGGGGGCCTTCACCATCATGCTTCATTACTTATATAAATATGCAATACCTAAATAATTGATGTTATGTGCTTACACTTTTTTTCCCCCCACATATATGCATAAGCACTCCCATGCCCTACATACACACACACACACACACACACACACACACACACACACACACACACACACACACACACACACACACACACACACACACACACATATGCACACACACACATGCGCACTCACTCACACGCACCCACACATACGCACATGCACACACGCACACACACGCACACACACACACACACACACACACACACACACACACACACACACATGGACTTTTCATGTAGGAAATAGTTGCTGGTGCAGATTCTTTTCTGTGCTGATACTGACTTGCGCTTTGCAAGCTTTTTTTTTCTTTTCTTGGTGGCTTTGCCCCCATGCAGACAGTACATGTAAGTAAAGGGTATGGAAATGAATAACTCCTCATGGTAAGGTGACCTTTTCTCTTTGGTTCGTCGCTGTGCAATGAAGGAGTTAAAACATGTACAGCATGTAAGTGAAGTAAAGAGGTGTGAGGATGAAGAACTCCACATGGGGGTACAAGTGGACTTACACTTTGGGAAAAAATGCCTTTTTTAGATTTCATCAAGCTGAACCTTTGACTTGTTTGTTTCATCTGGCTGAAGATTCAACTCTCATCTCTATCTCTGATAACATCTCTGAACTCCTTACACTCATTCAACACACTTTTTCTTCTACCGAACAGTGGCTAACCAGTAACTTACTCATCCTCAACCCAAAAAAGACCAAACTCCTACTATTTCTCCCCCGCTGTCTTTCTCACCACAAATCCTCCTTTTATATCACTTCCTCAAATAACACAATCATTAAACCTGAAGCTCAAATAAAATCCCTATGTACCAACAGAAAGCAGATGGCAATACAAAAGGTCAGTCATGTTGCGTGACAGTGTTTGTATCCCTATGTACAAACAGAAAGCAGATGGCAACAGGAAGGGTCAGTTGTGTTGCACATGACAGTGTATGTATCCCTATGTACAAACAGAAAGCAGATGGCAACAGGAAGGGTCAGTTGTGTTGCACGTGACAGTGTATGTATCCCTATGTACAAACAGAAAGCAGATGGCAACAGGAAGGGTCAGTTGTGTTGCACGTGACAGTGTATGTATCCCTATGTACAAACAGAAAGCAGATGGCCACAGGAAAGGTCAGTTGTGCTGCATGTAACAGTGTATGCTTCCTCATGTACAAACAGATAGCAAATGGCAACAGGAAGGGTCAGTTGTGTTGCACGTGACATTGTATGTATCCCTATGTACAAACAGAAAGCAGATGGCAATACAAAGGGAGAGTCGTGTTGCACGTGACAGTGTATGTATCCTTATGAACAAACAGAAAGCAGATGGCAACACAAAGGCAGAGTCGTGTTACACGTGACAGTGTATGTATCCCTATGTACAAACAGAAAGCAGATGGCAACAGGAAGGGTCAGTTGTGTTGCACGTGACAGTGTATGTATCCCTATGTACAAACAGAAAGCAGATGGCAACAGGAAGGGTCAGTTGTGTTGCACGTGACAGTGTATGTATCCCTATGTACAAACAGAAAGCAGATGGCAACTGGAAGGGTCAGTTGTGTTGCACGTGACAATGTATGTATCCCTATGTGCAAACAGAAAGCAGATGGCAACAGGAAGGGTCAGTGGTGTTGCACGTGACAGTGTATGTATCCCTATGTACAAACAGAAAGCAGATGGCAACAGGAAAGGTCAGTTGTGCTGCACGTGACAGTGTATGTATTCCTATGTACAAACAGAAAGCAGATGGCAACAGGAAGGGTCAGTTGTGTTGCACATGACAGTGTATGTATCCCTACATACAAACAGAAAGCAGATGGTAATAGGAAGGGTCAGTTGTGCTGCACGTGACAGAGTATGTATCCCTGTGTACAAACATCAAGCAACAGGAAGGGTCAGTCGTGTTGCACGTGACAGTGTATGTATCCCTATGTACAAACAGAAAGCAGATGGCAACAGGAAGGGTCAGTTGTGTTGCACGTGACAGTGTATATATCCCTTTTTTCCTCTTGCTCTCTGGACTCTTATCCTAACAAACCTACAGAACAAATATACTTCATGGAGTAACAGAAACAGGCAACATTTGTAATGATTCCTTTGAAAGAGAAAAAGTAATATAGTAGCACAGATTTTCAGTCACTGATTGCATTAGGAAATTCTCATTTAACTGTACCAGTAAGGGGTTACTTTGTAGAAAGAGACAGATTTCCCCCCTGCACAAAATTCAACAAATTTCCAGTTACCAAGATGTCTTTTTCAGTAGGATTTCGTGCTTTATAACTACTAACTGAAGGAACAACCTTTAACACAAAGTGCCAAAAATGTTCCTAAGTCAGTGGTGAGCAGCTGTCTAGGTAGGGCAGTATGTGTGTTTGTGCTATTATGTACTATCCTACAATCACAATTAAACTTGAATATCATCTTCCATGAACAACCCCCCAACAAGGAAAAAAAACCAGGGGATTGATGCCTTTTAAGAAGCAAATAAATTAGCTTTGCTGTGAAGTGAGGATTACTTTATCGATTTTAGCATAATGTTGGTATCCCTTGCAAAAGAAGATTGATTTCCCCTTATATTTTGTGTTGTGCACTTTCCTGTCCTAATACATAGATGCACACTAACTGAGGGTCATTTTAATGAAGCCTTAAACACCACACATAAAAGAAAAACTTATTCTGTTCCTCCACCTGTCTTCAGGTACTTTTTTTCATTAGCACCAACATCAGATATGTCAGCTAAATCAATGACAAAGACTAGACTCTTGCTGTTTCTAAAATAATTTAGTCCATTCCTACAAAAAGTGCCTTCTCCCTCACGTAAATGTCAAAGGTTATGTGGAACAATAAATGTTACATCAACAAACTGCTACTGCATCTGTTTTGGTAATGTAACTATAGGTTAGAGTTACCTAACAAAGATGTTATGTACTTGCCATAACGTTCCATCTATGTTGTCCATTTTCATTCTTCCTCAGCTAATGGGGTTGGAGATGACTCGGCTGTTATGGTTGAAACCACACACACCTTTCTTTCTTTTTCCAGGTATAATGTTTTTAAATGTATGATATAAAAGACTCCCAGATTTACTACAAACATTTTTCTAATATAGAAAACTCACTTCTCAGGTTCTCAAGATGCAAATTAGTTTGCTTGTCTCAGAACCACTAACATACCCTGACCAAACATGAATGTCTTTCTAAGCTTTAATGGTGCCATTATTTACTTTAAAATATTAACTAAATAAGGTCAGGCAAGATTGTTTCAGCGTTAGGTCTTTTCACAATTCCAGTTCCAACAGGAGGAAACAGGAAATGCAGGTATGGCAGCCTTATGGAATGCTAGCAGTTCAGATATGAATAAACTAAACTGCATCTGTAAAACATGAGAAATGCATTTTCGAGTCTGTGGAGTAACACCTTTGACTCAGAAGCACATTGAAGACTATCAAAACTGTAAAATGGGTGGTGGCATTTGTGTGAGCAAGAACTCAAAAGGTGATCGACAGGGAAGGGTTGTCAGGGGTATGAGGAGTGACTTTAAGCATGATCCATCCTTCGGGGAGGATGCATATCGACTGAAAGCTTGTGAACTCCATGCTTTTGCAGCACAACTTCATTAAGAATAAATTTCCTTCTGACCATCTCAGCTATAGGGCCAAACACTCTCTCTCTTTTAATGCACTGACTCATATTTTATGTCCCCTCCATCCCTTTTAAAGACATTACTGAAGTTATCAATAAGCACTCCTGACAGCTCTCCCTTGGCTCATTGTGCTTTATCCAATTAAATTACATTGCAAGACTGAAGAAGGAGAAAATCTGTTAATCTGTCTTTCTGCTTGGATCTATCTAATATATATATGGTTATTAAGCACATGAGTGTGCCAAAGTGGTATTGTTAGCCTAACAAGTGAGGCTCTCAACTGTACTGCTTTGGTGCCTTCAAGCCCTACAACTTCAGAAAAAAACAAATTACTTAGTCAACACACTATCGGATCACTCAAATGTGAATTGCAGCAATTCTCCAAATGCTAACGTTGATTCAGGAAAAAATATTTGGCACTCAAGGAGTCTGGACTGTCCAAAAATTGTCTTATTTTTTGCTCAAAAGCCTTGATTCAATGAAGAAAACCTCAAGTCACCATAATGCACCTTACTCAAATACAAAGGAAATGTAGTTGGAGGAGCAATTTTTGATCATCATATAGATCACCTGACTGCAACTGCCAGGTACATCTCTGATACACGTTTCACTGAAAATGTAAGTTGAAACTGAAAAATGTACCATTTTGGCAACACATTTTCCATTTTCAGCACAATGCAGTCACAGTTGAGCTGTTGATCATGGAAAAGAAATTGCACTGACTTTTTTCATTTCCACAATCAGCAGCTGAACTGTTTCAGTGATAAGACAGATACTAGGATTGACAATTTTAAAAAGAGAGCAGTGCACACCTCTGCACCAGTGCCTAAATCTGCCACTGTTTGATGCTGGTACATTTTGATAACTTGACATATAGTCATATATGGGTCTATGTTACGATGTTGAAAGACGAGTTCAGAGAACACATCTTTAATGGCATGTAAATATCAGATCTTTTGAAATGCCGAACAGCCACTTCAGCAAATTTTTTCCCAGGGGAAAAAATCGCTCAGCTGTACACAAATAAACCAAAGTTTCAAACCCTACATAGTGGGGGCTTCACTCCCCAGACACCCTGATGTGGGAGGCTGTGCTCCCCACACCACCCCTAACTAAATATAACAACTCTGAGATCGCACTGCAGTAGGGAAAAGGGCAAATCCACGATGACGGCCATGTTTGGTGAACTTGTCTTTCTACATTGTAATATAGACCCCATATATTTACCGATGTTGATAATATATATATCCACATGGCTAAATTAATTTTTATGAATGTATACTTGCTATAATAATCCAATATGAATGTATCATTGGTAACATTGTTTTCATCTACCTCATTTTACATGTTCAAACTTATGTGATATATCAACACTGTTGCTGTTGGTAATATTTTTTCTCATGGTCTCTTTTAAAAAGAATCATAAAAGTCTATTTGCTTAAAGATGGTGCTTGAAGCAGGCTACAGCAGTAGACTCAGGTTGTTTCAATAAGCCTCACAATGGTTTCAAGTGCTATTTCCATGAAGCAACTGGATAGGTCTAGCAGTTACTTGATGAGTGACTGTAAATGAATCTTCCTCATGAAAATGCAGAAAAAAAGATAGAATTTTATTTTGTAAAAATGTTACCATTCATTGATAATTCCAACTTCTATAACATAACCCATTGCTTCTTCTTTGAATATCTAACAAATGAAAGGATGACCATTTACCCATCCTTCACAAAGCAATGGATGACTCAGACCATTGGCCATGCCTACATAGAGATGGATGACCATATACCCATCCTTCACAAAGCAATGGATGACTCAGACCATTGGCCATGCCTAAATACAGATGGATGACCATATACCCATCCGTCGCAGAGCAATGGATGACTCAGACCATGGCCATGCCTACACAGAGCTGGATGACCATTTACCCATCCTTCACAGAGCAATGGATGACTCGGACCATGGCCATGCCTACACAGAGATGGATGACCATTTACCCATCCTTCACAGAGCAATGGATGACTCGGACCATGGCCATGCCTACACAGATATGGATGACCATTTACCCATCCTTCACAGAGCAATGAAAGACTCGGACCATGGCCATGCCTACACAGAGATGGATGACCATTTACCCATCCTTCACAGAGCAATGGATCACTTGGACCATGGCCATGCCTACACAGAGATGGATGAGCAGGACTTCTACAGATGAATGATGGCCACAATAATTTTTTCTTAAAATATGATGAATCCTTCTAATCTTTTCCGACTCTCTGCAACTTTCTTTATTACTATATTGAGGCCCGCTAAGTATTCTAGTGATTTTACTAATCCCCGTGTAAGGAATTTTATCCACATATTTGCCTTGCCAGACAAACTTGGTGAGTCCATTGACTCAGCTCAAGAAATACTACTACCGTATATGGCTGATATTAGCTAAAGCTTGGCAGACCTACAGTAAACTAGCTATAGACACATGAACCACCTTTGTCAGATTTTACCTGGTGGAAATAAAAAAAGAATATTGTACTTAAAAATATGCTTAGAGTATTTGAAAAAGATATTTTAAGGAGTTATTAACAAAGAAGAAGCAAACAGTATATTCAACCTATATAGCAATGCCATTTCAAAGTGATGTGCCAAAGAGATAGAAATGGAAGATATGTTTCTTCCCTCATTCCTCAGTGAGCATCAAACCCCACTCAGCTAACAATTCCAAAGATTTGTTTTTTTTCTGGGGCTAAGAGTCCTCTGTCCCTTTCATTCCCATAGGATGAGAACTGGGTGAGCCAAGAGTGGGTTCCATTATTCATGTGCTAGGAATCAAGGTCTTCAATCTAATTTTCCATAGGCAGTTGTAACTTCTGCAACTGAAACCTGTAGAGGGCACATATATGTAATTACACATGCCAGTTTATTTATTTTGTATTTGTTAGCCATGTTGTTAGACTCATCCAAAGACCCTTTTCAGACATAAATGGGCTCATATGAGCAATAAAACATGGAGAAGACAATATATAGTTGTACAATTGCATAATAAACACACACATACACACACACACACACACACACACACACACACACACACACACACATATATATATATATATATATATATATATATATATATATATATATATATATGTACATACATACACACTGTATATATACAGTTTTTACAGCTTTGTTTAATTTTCACGTCATGGACAATGATCCTCTGAATAATGTAGACAATATGTAGACAGTATAGATATATGTAGAGAGGATTTGCCATGAGCAGTCAGATTAGTTACCTGCTGTAATGTTGTTGCAGCACCCGCGTCTATATCACATTATCGAAAGTTTACTTAATCGAATCAATAAAGGCCGAACTTTATTGATCGATTAAGTAAAACATCGAATAACATAAAAAAAAAAATTTAAAAAAATAAATGGCTTAGGCAAGGGGACAAGCCACCCTGCACCCCCCCCACCCCCCCACTTAAATATACCAACTCCGAGACTGCACTAAATTGAGGTAAATGAAAATCTCCCCTTAAGGAGATTTCTTTTTACTTCCAGGATGTTCTTCACTTTCGATATTGTCGTGCTGACAATATCAGACTCGATATTGTCAGCTTACGACAACTTGAAGTAGACACCAGCACCCTGCCATCACTATGTAGTACTGAGTCACTACAGTTCACAGAGCTGTGTTGCACCAAGCTAGACTGCCTCACTCTCTTATGGATGGCATGCCAGTGGCCAGTAGTGTGGCACTGAAGGATAACTCCCTAGCTACAGGCCAGGTAATCCAGGTTTGAATACCATCTTGGGTTGCTTAGGAGCTGTTGGGGAAAGCGGGGTGTGCCTATCCTGGGGAAGGCCTTCATCTAATGCATTCCCTGAATGGAGGCATGGTCCATACAGGGGATTAGCCCTTGAATGGAAAAGATGAATACAACAGATGAGGAAAATGAGGGTGGGGATTTTTATCTAATGACCTACTCTCATTTTTCTTCCTCCCTTGCAGCCACCAGCATGTCCACCCCCCATACACCCATCAGATCCACAGTGGCCCCAGCCCTGAGATGAAGGAAGTCTTGGAAAGGAAGTAGGAGTTGTTAGACCCAGTGATGGATGAGGCAGTGGAACAGCCGGGAAGTATATAGCAAAAAGTAGGGAAGGATAGCAAGCAAGCAATGAACATGCACATTCATTTTTCTGTAGTTGTTCCTCCTGCACACATTCTAGTAATGAAATATGGACTGCCTAGATCATGTTTATGGCTTTAGCTCTTTGTGTCATGGAGAAAGATAAATACTGAGCTTTATTACGTATTTTACAAAAATATCTATATTTTACTGCTATACAAACTCCTTCAACTTTGTTGACTAGCTATAGACAGAGATCAGCTCTTTGACACCATCTTTAGTGACCTTACAAATGCCTTCAACCTTGTTGACCATAACATCATCTTCCATCACCTACTACAAATAGGTTTAAGTCTTGATCCCTTGCCTTAGTTTCAAAAGTACCTCACCAATTGCCACCTTTCCATTAAAATTCATACCTCAATTAACAAATCAGCCAGCTTTCAAAAAGGAGTACCACAAGGTTCCAGACTTGCCCTTCTACTATTCTCCATGTTATAAATAAATTACCCCTTAACCTATTTCATCTTTCTCTCCTAGTCTAGACAGATGACCTGGTACTTTTCTCAGAAACAACTCTGTACACAACCTCCAGACCATACCACTCAACCTCTAAGCACAAGAAATCCAGACAAATCCAAAAATAATGCATGGTGGGGGGGGGGGGGGGCAAAATCAGGGACAAATTTTAAATATTGTTCTTACAAATTTAGAAAGTTGCTAGAATAACAGAATTTGCATTAATATGTATTTTCTGTAGAATATGACATCCAAAGCTGTAATATATGTCATTATTTAGTGACATCAATACTGACTAATTTACCAGGAAAAATGCATATTTTATGAGAAACAGACCAAATATATTAGTGAAAAATCTGGACATCCTGTGAAAACCAGGACAGCTGAGAGGTATGCTCTAGACAGGATTGCAGTCAAATTTCCCAACACTAAAACGCTGGATCTCCAGCAAAAGCTTTTTTCTCTGCTCCAGTAAAACCAAAAAATATTATTTCTGACACCAATTAAAAACTTTAGGAAACACAAAACTCTTTGCATATCAGTGACAGTAATGACACCCACAGAAAAAACTACCTCTTTCAAAATGCCGCGACATTTGGTTGACCCCTCTCTTTACTCCTCCCTTCACCTTGACTACACAAGGAAAAGATGAACTCTCTACTATTTTATGCCAATGAAGTATCATTCTTTATAAATCCTCCAGAATGGCCAGGGACAATGGCAATCTACTCTCCCAAAACTGAATACTGCCTTTCACTCATAGACACTCCCCAATAACCAAGCTCCATTGTACAGATCAGTGCTTGTCTATCCTAGGCCAATAACTTTGGGAATGTATTCCTCCATAAAGAAAAGACATCTCATCTTACCCAAACTTTAGGACTCAGCCAAAGGCCAGAGTTGTCTTACCAGCCAAATGTCATAATGTCTAACCTCAGCTCCCTTTATCCTACTTGCAGCACTGTTACTCACATAGCACATTACAGTACACCAGTCTATTATTCTCACTTACACGATCTTTCACTAAACATTATTTCTTCTTCCACTTATTCACAAATGCTGTCTAACATCCTTCATTTTACTCAGCTATCATATCATTCTACTTAGACAGCACACAGGTGCAATTATCACCCAGATACCTCACCTTCCACATGAGATTTCTCTTGTTTATTGTAAATAATTTATATTACCATATACTATTTACCTTTTTGTTAGTTGATAATAGCATCTTGCAGGTGTGCATTTTCATTATGCTCTTGCTAATACTCCGTCAACGTTATTCTGACTTTCTTTGTATTCCTGGTCTGAGACTGAAATCGGCCAATATATATATTTCATTATATATCATATATGTATATATATATATATATATATATATGTGTGTGTGTGTGTGTGTGTGTATATATATATATATATATATATATATATATATATATATATATATATATATATATATATATATATATACACCTTTATATATTTTTCTCTACTGTTTTTCTCCCTATGCCTGCTAACTTTCAAGCCTCCACCAGTTAGATTTAAGCCCATTTATTCTCCCATGGTGGTTATTTCAGCCTGGGGGCAAAGAACCATTTGGAGGGTCGAAGAACCAGACAGCCATGGAATAGATTATACCCTTGCTGTCATCCCGTTCATAGGGGAGCATATACTAGAGGCCCTAACCCTTCCCCAAGGTGGAAGCCACTTTTCCTTCTGTAACTCCAGTGTCCAGTCTTGTGCACCCACAGTGAAGGCTGCCATGCACATGGCTTGATGACTAAATGCTCACCCCCAGAGCCTGTTTACATCACTGCCCCACCTTTGAGCTATTGTGATATTGAATGGTCCTGCTCTAGTCCCTCCCCCTAGGAGAAGCATGCCAATCATCCCATACTAGCACAACAGATGCCCGAGCCGTAAAATGAACTAAGATCACCTGGGTTGTCATAATCCCTCCACACTAATTGAGTTGACATAGCTTCTTATGTTTAATTTGTGAAAATCATGCTTGATAATCAAGAGTGTTTTTAAGCAACATACTGCTTTAAAATTTATCTTATTTCATGTATTTCATTACATTGTGTGTGTCCTGGTTAGTAAGTATTCGACTATACTTGAGGATTTGGGTAAGGTGGGAGGACGTACTGGCTGTGCAAGTACTAGTACCTATGACCAGATGTAATACAAGTACATATGCCAGACATTCCTCCTCATCAACAGTCCAGATGTAGTGGAGACTCCAAAAAGGTTTTAGTGTTACAAGTTAACATGTACTACTTCTCCAGATTTATCATGAATAAATTTACATACTGTGATGTGAAACATGACCCTACAGTGGGTCCATTTGATACAGGTACAGGTGCTGATAAAATAATAAGTATTTACTGGCAAGGTTAGGGTGTATTAATTGCAATACTAGTTCAGCAATTAAGTTTTGCTGCTTCAGCTACTGTTGGCATGATTAAATATAGTCTTTATGGGAAATGTTTACTCAGAAACTCTAAGTTACTGCCAGGAAATAATCTGTTGATCTATAGCTGTAAACATCACATAACAATCTAAAGGACTGTTTGCAGCAAATGTGATCTCACTTGACACATACTCAAATTTGCACTCCAGATGACTATATCAGAGATATCATCTTATATCTGTAATACTGTTGCCCCATATCAGATTAATTCATGTATCTACATATCTATTTTATTATTTCATTTGTGTAGTGTATGTAGAAAAACTGAACCAATTCAGCTTCTTAATCAAAGAATGCCTGATGAAGAGACCTAGTAGTTTTGAAAGCACAAAGCGTTAGTTTCCTTTGTTAGTAAAACTGTTACTTAAGCTCCATGCCATAAATAACCATCAGTATCCTACACATGTGAATATGACAGCTGAAACCTTGTGTTTACTTTGTTTTAAATATTGTCTTATATCCAGGGATTCACCAGTAGCCCACAAAATCTACCCTAGTGACAGTATACTTGGTTAGTCAGCCTAAGCTGAAGGCACACCAGCTGAAACTGTAGGCATGAAATCAGTTTAAGAATGTGTTTCGGGGGGGGATGTGGGGGCCTTCACCATCATGCTTCATTACTTATATAAATATGCAATACCTAAATAATTGATGTTATGTGCTTACACTTTTTTTCCCCCCACATATATGCATAAGCACTCCCATGCCCTACATACACACACACACACACACACACACACACACACACACACACACACACACACACACACACATATGCACACACACACATGCGCACTCACTCACACGCACACACATGCACACGCACACACACACGCACACACACACACACACACACACACACACACACACACACACACACACACACACACACACACATGGACTTTTCATGTAGGAAATAGTTGCTGGTGCAGATTCTTTTCTGTGCTGATACTGACTTGCGCTTTGCAAGCTTTTTTTTTCTTTTCTTGGTGGCTTTGCCCCCATGCAGACAATACATGTAAGTAAAGGGTATGGAAATGAATAACTCCTCATGGTAAGGTGACCTTTTCTCTTCGGTTCGTCGCTGTGCAATGAACGAGTTAAAACATGTACAGCATGTAAGTGAAGTAAAGAGGTGTGAGGATGAAGAACTCCACATGGGGGTACAAGTGGACTTACACTTTGGGAAAAAATGCCTTTTTTAGATTTCATCAAGCTGAACCTTTGACTTGTTTGTTTCATCTGGCTGAAGATTCAACTCTCATCTCTATCTCTGATAACATCTCTGAACTCCTTACACTCATTCAACACACTTTTTCTTCTACCGAACAGTGGCTAACCAGTAACTTACTCATCCTCAACCCAAAAAAGACCAAACTCCTACTATTTCTCCCCCGCTGTCTTTCTCACCACAAATCCTCCTTTTATATCACTTCCTCAAATAACACAATCATTAAACCTGAAGCTCACATAAAATCCCTATGTACCAACAGAAAGCAGATGGCAATACAAAAGGTCAGTCATGTTGCACGTGACAGTGTTTGTATCCCTATGTACAAACAGAAAGCAGATGGCAACAGGAAGGGTCAGTTGTGTTGCACATGACAGTGTATGTATCCCTATGTACAAACAGAAAGCAGATGGCAACAGGAAGGGTCAGTTGTGTTGCACGTGACAGTGTATGTATCCCTATGTACAAACAGAAAGCAGATGGCAACAGGAAGGGTCAGTTGTGTTGCACGTGACAGTGTATGTATCCCTATGTACAAACAGAAAGCAGATGGCCACAGGAAAGGTCAGTTGTGCTGCATGTAACAGTGTATGCTTCCTCATGTACAAACAGATAGCAAATGGCAACAGGAAGGGTCAGTTGTGTTGCACGTGACATTGTATGTATCCCTATGTACAAACAGAAAGCAGATGGCAACACAAAGGGAGAGTCGTGTTGCACGTGACAGTGTATGTATCCTTATGAACAAACAGAAAGCAGATGGCAACACAAAGGCAGAGTCGTGTTGCACGTGACAGTGTATGTATCCCTATCTACAAACAGAAAGCAGATGGCAACAGGAAGGGTCAGTTGTGTTGCACGTGACAGTGTATGTATCCCTATGTACAAACAGAAAGCAGATGGCAACAGGAAGGGTCAGTTGTGTTGCACGTGACAGTGTATGTATCCCTATGTACAAACAGAAAGCAGATGGCAACTGGAAGGGTCAGTTGTGTTGCACGTGACAATGTATGTATCCCTATGTGCAAACAGAAAGCAGATGGCAACAGGAAGGGTCAGTGGTGTTGCAAGTGACAGTGTATGTATCCCTATGTACAAACAGAAAGCAGATGGCAACAGGAAAGGTCAGTTGTGCTGCACGTGACAGTGTATGTATTCCTATGTACAAACAGAAAGCAGATGGCAACAGGAAGGGTCAGTTGTGTTGCACATGACAGTGTATGTATCCCTACATACAAACAGAAAGCAGATGGTAATAGGAAGGGTCAGTTGTGCTGCACGTGACAGTGTATGTATCCCTGTGTACAAACATCAAGCAACAGGAAGGGTCAGTCGTGTTGCACGTGACAGTGTATGTATCCCTATGTACAAACAGAAAGCAGATGGCAACAGGAAGGGTCAGTTGTGTTGCACGTGACAGTGTATATATCCCTATTTTCCTCTTGCTCTCTGGACTCTTATCCTAACAAACCTACAGAACAAATATACTTCATGGAGTAACAGAAACAGGCAACATTTGTAATGATTCCTTTGAAAGAGAAAAAGTAATATAGTAGCACAGATT
Source organism: Protopterus annectens (assembly GCF_019279795.1). Lineage (NCBI taxonomy): Eukaryota > Metazoa > Chordata > Ceratodontiformes > Protopteridae > Protopterus > Protopterus annectens. Next base: position 270,299,542 of record NC_056735.1, on the reverse strand, counting down.
TTCAGTCACTGATTGCATTAGGAAATTCTCATTTAACTGTACCAGTAAGGGGTTACTTTGTAGAAAGAGACAGATTTCCCCCCTGCACAAAATTCAACAAATTTCCAGTTACCAAGATGTCTTTTTCAGTAGGATTTCGTGCTTTATAACTACTAACTGAAGGAACAACCTTTAACACAAAGTGCCAAAAATGTTCCTAAGTCAGTGGTGAGCAGCTGTCTAGGTAGGGCAGTATGTGTGTTTGTGCTATTATGTACTATCCTACAATCACAATTAAACTTGAATATCATCTTCCATGAACAACCCCCCAACAAGGAAAAAAAAACAGGGGATTGATGCCTTTTAAGAAGCAAATAAATTAGCTTTGCTGTGAAGTGAGGATTACTTTATCGATTTTAGCATAATGTTGGCATCCCTTGCAAAAGAAGATTGATTTCCCCTTATATTTTGTGTTGTGCACTTTCCTGTCCTAATACATAGATGCACACTAACTGAGGGTCATTTTAATGAAGCCTTAAACACCACACATAAAAGAAAAACTTATTCTGTTCTTCCACCTGTCTTCAGGTACTTTTTTTCATTAGCACCAACATCAGATATGTCAGCTAAATCAATGACAAAGACTAGACTCTTGCTGTTTCTAAAATAATTTAGTCCATTCCTACAAAAAGTGCCTTCTCCCTCACGTAAATGTCAAAGGTCATGTGGAACAATAAATGTTACATCAACAAACTGCTACTGCATCTGTTTTGGTAATGTAACTATAGGTTAGAGTTACCTAACAAAGATGTTATGTACTTGCCATAACGTTCCATCTATGTTGTCCATTTTCATTCTTCCTCAGCTAATGGGGTTCGACATGACTCGGCTGTTATGGTTGAAACCACACACACCTTTCTTTCTTTTTCCAGGTATAATGTTTTTAAATGTATGATATAAAAGACTCCCAGATTTACTACAAACATTTTTCTAATATAGAAAACTCACTTCTCAGGTTCTCAAGATGCAAATTAGTTTGCTTGTCTCAGAACCACTAACATACCCTGACCAAACATGAATGTCTTTCTAAGCTTTAATGGTGCCATTATTTACTTTAAAATATTAACTAAATAAGGTCAGGCAAGATTGTTTCAGCGTTAGGTCTTTTCACAATTCCAGTTCCAACAGGAGGAAACAGGAAATGCAGGTATGGCAGCCTTATGGAATGCTAGCAGTTCAGATATGAATAAACTAAACTGCATCTGTAAAACATGAGAAATGCATTTTCGAGTCTGTGGAGTAACACCTTTGACTCAGAAGCACATTGAAGACTATCAAAACTGTAAAATGGGTGGTGGCATTTGTGTGAGCAAGAACTCAAAAGGTGATCGACAGGGAAGGGTTGTCAGGGGTATGAGGAGTGACTTTAAGCATGATCCATCCTTCGGGGAGGATGCATATCGACTGAAAGCTTGTGAACTCCATGCTTTTGCAGCACAACTTCATTAAGAATAAATTTCCTTCTGACCATCTCAGCTATAGGGCCAAACACTCTCTCTTTTAATGCACTGACTCATATTTTATGTCCCCTCCATCCCTTTTAAAGACATTACTGAAGTTATCAATAAGCACTCCTGACAGCTCTCCCTTGGCTCATTGTGCTTTATCCAATTAAATTACATTGCAAGACTGAAGAAGGAGAAAATCTGTTAATCTGTCTTTCTGCTTGGATCTATCTAATATATATATGGTTATTAAGCACATGAGTGTGCCAAAGTGGTATTGTTAGCCTAACAAGTGAGGCTCTCAACTGTACTGCTTTGGTGCCTTCAAGCCCTACAACTTCAGAAAAAAACAAATTACTTAGTCAACACACTATCGGATCACTCAAATGTGAATTGCAGCAATTCTCCAAATGCTAACGTTGATTCAGGAAAAAATATTTGGCACTCAAGGAGTCTGGACTGTCCAAAAATTGTCTTATTTTTTGCTCAAAAGCCTTGATTCAATGAAGAAAACCTCAAGTCACCATAATGCACCTTACTCAAATACAAAGGAAATGTAGTTGGAGGAGCAATTTGTGATCATCATATAGATCACCTGACTGCAACTGCCAGGTACATCTCTGATACACGTTTCACTGAAAATGTAAGTTGAAACTGAAAAATGTACCATTTTGGCAACACATTTTCCATTTTCAGCACAATGCAGTCACAGTTGAGCTGTTGATCATGGAAAAGAAATTGCACTGACTTTTTTCATTTCCACAATCAGCAGCTGAACTGTTTCAGTGATAAGACAGATACTAGGATTGACAATTTTAAAAAGAGAGCAGTGCACACCTCTGCACCAGTGCCTAAATCTGCCACTGTTTGATGCTGGTACATTTTGATAACTTGACATATAGTCATATATGGGTCTATGTTACGATGTTGAAAGACGAGTTCAGAGAACACATCTTTAATGGCATGTAAATATCAGATCTTTTGAAATGCCGAACAGCCACTTCAGCAAATTTTTTCCCAGGGGAAAAAATCGCTCAGCTGTACACAAATAAACCAAACTTTCAAACCCTACATAGTGGGGGCTTCACTCCCCAGACACCCTGATGTGGGAGGCTGTGCTCCCCACACCACCCCTAACTAAATATAACAACTCTGAGATCGCACTGCAGTGGGGAAAAGGGCAAATCCACGATGACGGCCATGTTTGGTGAACTTGTCTTTCTACATTGTAATATAGACCCCATATATTTACCGATGTTGATAATATATATATCCACATGGCTAAATTAATTTTTATGAATGTATACTTGCTATAATAATCCAATATGAATGTATCATTGGTAACATTGTTTTCATCTACCTCATTTTACATGTTCAAACTTATGTGATATATCAACACTGTTGCTGTTGGTAATATTTTTTCTCATGGTCTCTTTTAAAAAGAATCATAAAAGTCTATTTGCTTAAAGATGGTGCTTGAAGCAGGCTACAGCAGTAGACTCAGGTTGTTTCAATAAGCCTCACAATGGTTTCAAGTGCTATTTCCATGAAGCAACTGGATAGGTCTAGCAGTTACTTGATGAGTGACTGTAAATGAATCTTCCTCATGAAAATGCAGAAAAAAAGATAGAATTTTATTTTGTAAAAATGTTACCATTCATTGATAATTCCAACTTCTATAACATAACCCATTGCTTCTTCTTTGAATATCTAACAAATGAAAGGATGACCATTTACCCATCCTTCACAAAGCAATGGATGACTCAGACCATTGGCCATGCCTACATAGAGATGGATGACCATATACCCATCCTTCACAAAGCAATGGATGACTCAGACCATTGGCCATGCCTAAATACAGATGGATGACCATATACCCATCCGTCAGAGCAATGGATGACTCAGACCATGGCCATGCCTACACAGAGCTGGATGACCATTTACCCATCCTTCACAGAGCAATGGATGACTCGGACCATGGCCATGCCTACACAGAGATGGATGACCATTTACCCATCCTTCACAGAGCAATGGATGACTCGGACCATGGCCATGCCTACACAGATATGGATGACCATTTACCCATCCTTCACAGAGCAATGAAAGACTCGGACCATGGCCATGCCTACACAGAGATGGATGACCATTTACCCATCCTTCACAGAGCAATGGATCACTTGGACCATGGCCATGCCTACACAGAGATGGATGAGCAGGACTTCTACAGATGAATGATGGCCACAATAATTTTTTCTTAAAATATGATGAATCCTTCTAATCTTTTCCGACTCTCTGCAACTTTCTTTATTACTATATTGAGGCCCGCTAAGTATTCTAGTGATTTTACTAATCCCCGTGTAAGGAATTCTATCCACATATTTGCCTTGCCAGACAAACTTGGTGAGTCCATTGACTCAGCTCAAGAAATACTACTACCGTATATGGCTGATATTAGCTAAAGCTTGGCAGACCTACAGTAAACTAGCTATAGACACATGAACCACCTTTGTCAGGTTTTACCTGGTGGAAATAAAAAAAGAATATTGTACTTAAAAATATGCTTAGAGTATTTGAAAAAGATATTTTAAGGAGTTATTAACAAAGAAGAAGCAAACAGTATATTCAACCTATATAGCAATGCCATTTCAAAGTGATGTGCCATAGAGATAGAAATGGAAGATATGTTTCTTCCCTCATTCCTCAGTGAGCATCAAACCCCACTCAGCTAACAATTCCAAAGATTTGTTTTTTTTCTGGGGCTAAGAGTCCTCTGTCCCTTTCATTCCCATAGGATGAGAACTGGGTGAGCCAAGAGTGGGTTCCATTATTCATGTGCTAGGAATCAAGGTCTTCAATCTAATTTTCCATAGGCAGTTGTAACTTCTGCAACTGAAACCTGTAGAGGGCACATATATGTAATTACACATGCCAGTTTATTTATTTTGTATTTGTTAGCCATGTTGTTAGACTCATCCAAAGACCCTTTTCAGACATAAATGGGCTCATATGAGCAATAAAACATGGAGAAGACAATATATAGTTGTACAATTGCATAATAAACACACACATACACACACACACACATATATATATATATATATATATATATATATATATATATATGTACATACATACACACTGTATATATACAGTTTTTACAGCTTTGTTTAATTTTCACGTCATGGACAATGATCCTCTGAATAATGTAGACAATATGTAGACAGTATAGATATATGTAGAGAGGATTTGCCATGAGCAGTCAGATTAGTTACCTGCTGTAATGTTGTTGCAGCACCCGCGTCTATATCACATTATCGAAAGTTTACTTAATCGAATCAATAAAGGCCGAACTTTATTGATCGATTAAGTAAAACATCGAATAACATAAAAAAAAAATTTAAAAAAATAAATGGCTTAGGCAAGGGGACAAGCCACCCTGCACCCCCCACACCCCCCTACTTAAATATACCAACTCCGAGACTGCACTAAATTGAGGTAAATGAAAATCTCCCCTTAAGGAGATTTCTTTTTACTTCCAGGATGTTCTTCACTTTCGATATTGTCATGCTGACAATATCAGACTCGATATTGTCAGCTTACGACAACTTGAAGTAGACACCAGCACCCTGCCATCACTATGTAGTACTGAGTCACTACAGTTCACAGAGCTGTGTTGCACCAAGCTAGACTGCCTCACTCTCTTATGGATGGCATGCCAGTGGCCAGTAGTGTGGCACTGAAGGATAACTCCCTAGCTACAGGCCAGGTAATCCAGGTTTGAATACCATCTTGGGTTGCTTAGGAGCTGTTGGGGAAAGCGGGGTGTGCCTATCCTGGGGAAGGCCTTCATCTAATGCATTCCCTGAATGGAGGCATGGTCCATACAGGGGATTAGCCCTTGAATGGAAAAGATGAATACAACAGATGAGGAAAATGAGGGTGGGGATTTTTATCTAATGACCTACTCTCATTTTTCTTCCTCCCTTGCAGCCACCAGCATGTCCACCCCCCATACACCCATCAGATCCACAGTGGCCCCAGCCCTGAGATGAAGGAAGTCTTGGAAAGGAAGTAGGAGTTGTTAGACCCAGTGATGGATGAGGCAGTGGAACAGCCGGAAGTATATAGCAAAAGTAGGGAAGGATAGCAAGCAAGCAATGAACATGCACATTCATTTTTCTGTAGTTGTTCCTCCTGCACACATTCTAGTAATGAAATATGGACTGCCTAGATCATGTTTATGGCTTTAGCTCTTTGTGTCATGGAGAAAGATAAATACTGAGCTTTATTACGTATTTTACAAAAATATCTATATTTTACTGCTATACAAACTCCTTCAACTCTGTTGACTAGCTATAGACAGAGATCAGCTCTTTGACACCATCTTTAGTGACCTTACAACTGCCTTCAACCTTGTTGACCATAACATCATCTTCCATCACCTACTACAAATAGGTTTAAGTCTTGATCCCTTGCCTTAGTTTCAAAAGTACCTCACCAATTGCCACCTTTCCATTAAAATTCATACCTCAATTAACAAATCAGCCAGCTTTCAAAAAGGAGTACCACAAGGTTCCAGACTTGCCCTTCTACTATTCTCCATGTTATAAATAAATTACCCCTTAACCTATTTCATCTTTCTCTCCTAGTCTAGACAGATGACCTGGTACTTTTTCTCAGAAACAACTCTGTACACAACCTCCAGACCATACCACTCAACCTCTAAGCACAAGAAATCCAGACAAATCCAAAAATAATGCATGGTGGGGGGGGGGGGGGCAAAATCAGGGACAAATTTTAAATATTGTTCTTACAAATTTAGAAAGTTGCTAGAATAACAGAATTTGCATTAATATGTATTTTCTGTAGAATATGACATCCAAAGCTGTAATATATGTCATTATGTAGTGACATCAATACTGACTAATTTACCAGGAAAAATGCATATTTTATGAGAAACAGACCAAATATATTAGTGAAAAATCTGGACATCCTGTGAAAACCAGGACAGCTGAGAGGTATGCTCTAGACAGGATTGCAGTCAAATTTCCCAACACTAAAACGCTGGATCTCCAGCAAAAGCTTTCTTCTCTGCTCCAGTAAAACCAAAAAATATTATTTCTGACACCAATTCAGGGACAAATTTTAAATATTGTTCTTACAAATTTAGAAAGTTGCTAGAATAACAGAATTTGCATTAACATGTATTTTCTGTAGAATATGACATCCAAAGCTGTAATATATGTCATTATTTAGTGACATCAATACTGACTAATTTACCAGGAAAAATGCATATTTTATGAGAAACAGACCAAATATATTAGTGAAAAATCTGGACATCCTGTGAAAACCAGGACAGTTGAGAGGTATGCTCTAGACAGGATTGCAGTCAAATTTCCCAACACTAAAACGCTGGATCTCCAGCAAAAGCTTTTCTCTGCTCCAGTAAAACCAAAAATATTATTTCTGACACCAATTAAAAACTTTAGGAAACACAAAACTCTTTGCATATCAGTGACAGTAATGACACCCACAGAAAAACTACCTCTTTCAAAATGCCGCGACATTTGGTTGACCCCTCTCTTTACTCCTCCCTTCACCTTGACTACACAAGGAAAAAGATGAACTCTCTACTATTTTATGCCAATGAAGTATCATTCTTTATAAATCCTCCAGAATGGCCAGGGACAATGGCAATCTACTCTCCCAAAACTGAATACTGCCTTTCACTCATAGACACTCCCCAATAACCAAGCTCCATTGTACAGATCAGTGCTTGTCTATCCTAGGCCAATAACTTTGGGAATGTATTCCTCCATAAAGAAAAGACATCTCATCTTACCCAAACTTTAGGACTCAGCCAAAGGCCAGAGTTGTCTTACCAGCCAAATGTCATAATGTCTAACCTCAGCTCCCTTTATCCTACTTGCAGCACTGTTACTCACATAGCACATTACAGTACACCAGTCTATTATTCTCACTTACACGATCTTTCACTAAACATTATTTCTTCTTCCACTTATTCACAAATGCTGTCTAACATCCTTCATTTTACTCAGCTATCATATCATTCTACTTAGACAGCACACAGGTGCAATTATCACCCAGATACCTCACCTTCCACATGAGATTTCTCTTGTTTATTGTAAATAATTTATATTACCATATACTATTTACCTTTTTGTTAGTTGATAATAGCATCTTGCAGGTGTGCATTTTCATTATGCTCTTGCTAATACTCCGTCAACGTTATTCTGACTTTCTTTGTATTCCTGGTCTGAGACTGAAATCGGCCAATATATATATCTTTATTATTATTTTTCATTATATATCATATATGTATATATATATATATATATATATATATATATATATATATATATGTGTGTGTGTGTGTATATATATATATATATATATATATATATATATATATATTTATATATATATATATATATATATATATATATACACCTTTATATATTTTTCTCTACTGTTTTTCTCCCTATGCCTGCTAACTTTCAAGCCTCCACCAGTTAGATTTAAGCCCATTCATTCTCCCATGGTGGTTATTTCAGCCTGGGGGCAAAGAACCATTTGGAGGGTCGAAGAACCAGACAGCCATGGAATAGATTATACCCTTGCTGTCATCCCGTTCATAGGGGAGCATATACTAGAGGCCCTAACCCTTCCCCAAGGTGGGAGCCACTTTTCCTTCTGTAACTCCAGTGTCCAGTCTTGTGCACCCACAGTGAAGGCTGCCATGCACATGGCTTGATGACTAAATGCTCACCCCCAGAGCCTGTTTACATCACTGCCCCACCTTTGAGCTATTGTGATATTGAATGGTCCTGCTCTAGTCCCTCCCCCTAGGAGAAGCATGCCAATCATCCCATACTAGCACAACAGATGCCGAGCCGTAAAATGAACTAAGATCACCTGGGTTGTCATAATCCCTCCACACTAATTGAGTTGACATAGCTTCTTATGTTTAATTTGTGAAAATCATGCTTGATAATCAAGAGTGTTTTTAAGCAACATACTGCTTTAAAATTTATCTTATTTCATGTATTTCATTACATTGTGTGTGTCCTGGTTAGTAAGTATTCGTACTATACTTGAGGATTTGGGTAAGGTGGGAGGACGTACTGGCTGTGCAAGTACTAGTACCTATGACCAGATGTAATACAAGTACATATGCCAGACATTCCTCCTCATCAACAGTCCAGATGTAGTGGAGACTCCAAAAAGGTTTTAGTGTTACAAGTTAACATGTACTACTACTCCAGATTTATCATGAATAAATTTACATACTGTGATGTGAAACATGACCCTACAGTGGGTCCATTTGATACAGGTACAGGTGCTGATAAAATAATAAGTATTTACTGGCAAGGTTAGGGTGTATTAATTGCAATACTAGTTCAGCAATTAAGTTTTGCTGCTTCAGCTACTGTTGGCATGATTAAATATAGTCTTTATGGGAAATGTTTACTCAGAAACTCTAAGTTACTGCCAGGAAATAATCTGTTGATCTATAGCTGTAAACATCACATAACAATCTAAAGGACTGTTTGCAGCAAATGTGATCTCACTTGACACATACTCAAATTTGCACTCCAGATGACTATATCAGAGATATCATCTTATATCTGTAATACTGTTGCCCCATATCAGATTAATTCATGTATCTACATATCTATTTTATTATTTCATTTGTGTAGTGTATGTAGAAAAACTGAACCAATTCAGCTTCTTAATCAAAGAATGCCTGATGAAGAGACCTAGTAGTTTTGAAAGCACAAAGCATTAGTTTCCTTTGTTAGTAAAACTGTTACTTAAGCTCCATGCCATAAATAACCATCAGTATCCTACACATGTGAATATGACAGCTGAAACCTTGTGTTTACTTTGTTTTAAATATTGTCTTATATCCAGGGATTCACCAGTAGCCCACAAAATCTATCCTAGTGACAGTATACTTGGTTAGTCAGCCTAAGCTGAAGGCACACCAGCTGAAACTGTAGGCATGAAATCAGTTTAAGAATGTGTTTCGGGGGGGATGTGGGGGCCTTCACCATCATGCTTCATTACTTATATAAATATGCAATACCTAAATAATTGATGTTATGTGCTTACACTTTTTTTCCCCCCACATATATGCATAAGCACTCCCATGCCCTACATACACATTCACACACACACACACACACACACACACACACACACACACACACACACACACACACACACACATGCGCACTCACTCACACGCACCCACACATACGCACATGCACACACGCACACACACGCACACGCACACACACACACACACACACACACACACACACACACACACACACACACACACACACACACACACACATGGACTTTTCATGTAGGAAATAGTTGCTGGTGCAGATTCTTTTCTGTGCTGATACTGACTTGCGCTTTGCAAGCTTTTTTTTTCTTTTCTTGGTGGCTTTGCCCCCATGCAGACAGTACATGTAAGTAAAGGGTATGGAAATGAATAACTCCTCATGGTAAGGTGACCTTTTCTCTTTGCTTCGTCGCTGTGCAATGAAGGAGTTAAAACATGTACAGCATGTAAGTGAAGTGAAGAGGTGTGAGGATGAAGAACTCCACATGGGGGTACAAGTGGACTTACACTTTGGGAAAAAATGCCTTTTTTAGATTTCATCAAGCTGAACCTTTGACTTGTTTGTTTCATCTGGCTGAAGATTCAACTCTCATCTCTATCTCTGATAACATATCTGAACTCCTTACACTCATTCAACACACTTTTTCTTCTACCGAACAGTGGCTAATCAGTAACTTACTCATCCTCAACCCAAAAAAGACCAAACTCCTACTATTTCTCCCCCACTGTCTTTCTCACCACAAATCCTCCTTTTATATCACTTCCTCAAATAACACAATCATTAAACCTGAAGCTCACATAAAACTCCTTGGAGTCATCATCGATGATGAACTCAAATTTAATATACACCTTCTCCAATTTATAAAAAAGACAAACCATAAACTTGGTTTACTGTATCGTAACAAAAAATGTCTAACTCCAAATGCTATACTCTACCTTGCACAAGCTCTCCTCCTCCCCTCCCTTCTTTATGCCGCCCTGTGTTCACCAACATTCAGACCGTAAACTTAAACAAACTCCAACAAACTTATCATAAGATAGCTAGATTCATCACAAACTCTTCATACAATAGTCATCACTGCTTGCCACTTACATCCCACCACTGGCTTGAGTTCCCCCACCTACTGTTTCTATCACAACTTCAAATGTTGCACTTCATTCTCTATAAACCTTCATCTTGTCCTGCACTCTCTTCCTTCATCTCTGTCTACACACCTCCTTGTACTCTTCATGCATCAAATCAGCTACTACTACACACCTACCAACAAAAAAAGCAGTAGGCAAACTTTTATATAAATACTCCATCGCCCAAACTTGGAACAAACTTCCTAGAGACATATGCTCCACGATTCACCCATCCCACTTTAAAGAAAAAATAAAACTTCATATACTTAACTCCAAACTCTGTCCCTGTCTAACCTCCCTCCCCTCCTTGGGTATGTCTCTCAGTACCCCCCTCTCTACAAAGTATTACCCCTACTTGAGGATACTTATTTCCACTTAATACTTAAATCTGATAGGAACTAACTCTTTTTGTAAATATGTAAATAAATCATAACCCTGATAACATAGGAAAGACATAACTGCAAGTGTTTAAATTTATCTCTTTTACTTTTGTCTTTTAAATACTATTGTATAATTTCAATTTTTGATCACGTTAATTGCATGTTAATGTGTATGTTACCAGTTTTGCTGTGTTCAAAATGTCTGATTTTTGAAATTTTTATTTCAATTCCTGTTCACATGTTAATGCATATGTTATCTCTTCTCTGTATGTATAAGCTCTGTTTTTCTTGGAGCTTTTTTCCTTGGGTCTCCACTAAAAATGGGCCACAAGCCCAGCTGGACAAACCCGGTTAACAACAACAAGACACTGTAGTGAGGCTGAATCCCTTAGGTATGTGGCTCACATCGTCTTGCTAAGGAGTGATAAACCAGACAAACTACTTCACTCCTTCCTCTACCATCATCAACAATTGCCCAGGCCTCAATTAGAACCCAGATCACCCAGGCCATAGTCATGGATTTATCCTTCTATGCCAGCAGAGCTAGCATATATCAGTTATTTATTTACTGATTTACTGTGTTACTTTGTTAACTGGAACTGGAGTATCCACTGACACATATCATACTTCGGTTCAATTCCACTTTTGTGGGACTTGCTTGGGAAACAAAACATTAATGCAGCACTGTGTACATTTTGCAGCATGTCTTGAAGCAGAATTACTAATGATCAAAGACAATAGGTACTTTCAGCTGATGGATGTGCAGTAAATTCTTAAATAAACATCTTATTTAAATTTAAATTCTTAAATAAATAAACTTGTAAATAAACAGTGAAATACTTCCACCAGGCTATAACATACTCCAACATGATTGCCCTAAAAAGAAAGGTGGGGGTGTTGCTATTCTCTACTGTAATCATCTCACCCTTCATCCTCTCTCAATTACTACCTCAGGTTTTCACCCAGCTGAAATTCTCATTGCTGTCATATAAATGCACATAAGAAGCTTGCTATATTCTGCATCTACATTCCCCCAAGTAATAACTTTCCTATCCTAGAAAACTTTCTCTCTTGGATCTCTCAAAACATCTCTCACGAAACCATCATCATAGATGATGCTAATATTGATTGGCATGCTCTTGTTATTGACACTCCAAATACCTCCATTAACCTCTTTGGATTTTTCTAGCTAATCACTAGCCCAGCTCGTTTCAACAAACATACCAACTCAGGTCACTGTCGAATGGGTCCTCATCTCCAACCCCAGTCTTTATCATAACCCATCTACCCTAGCTGACACCCTTAGTGACCACCATCCCACCTCGATTATTAGACATTCCCCTCAGCTCTTTAAACCCCAACTTTACAAACACTGTAAAAAACCCTCCAGCTTTAACCCAGTTACTTTCAACCATCTGCTGTCCTCAGTTGAGTGGTCATTCCTTTACAATATCCCAATAGAGGAAGCAGCCCTATCTTTTAACATCTTTCTAGAAACATTTAACTCCTTGCCCCAATTAGGAAACTAAGGATCAAAACTCACTTTGCCCCCTGGCTAACACAAGCCACCTGAACATTCATGAATAAGAGAGATACAGCATGGAAAAAATGGAAGCAATCCATATCCTTCTCTGATCTTCAAAACTTAATCAAAGAAAATGTTATTTTGATAAACAAACCTTTTTCCATAAACCACTTGAAAATTCACACTCCAACCCCCCCCCCCAAAATTCTGGCAATCTGTAAACAATCTACTACATCCTGGGTGCTCATCTTCCCCCAACCCCTGTCCTAATAGCTCCCACAGACGCTGCTACTTTCCACAATAACGTCTTCATTGACTCCATCTGCACCCTGATCAAAAGTGACAGCATTAGGGACCCTACAACCCCCCATTTCCACCCACTCTACCATCTTTTCACTCAAGTCTGTCTCCATGACCTATATAAAGTCCCTTCTCTCTAAACTTAAAACTTGTTTTCCATCAGGGGTTAACTTACCTCATCAATTCCTAAAAATAGCTACTAACTCTATTGCTTTCACCATCTTTATACTACTTTTATTTATTTATTATGTGTTTACTGGGAAAGTTCGACTTGAAACAAAGACAATTTTCAGTGGAGGCCCAGGGTGAAACACTCCAGATACAGATCTTTGTAATGTGGGAGGAAATCAGAGCACCCAGAGGAAACCCACATGAATGCAGGGAGGACATCCAGCCTCTGCACAGAAGATGTCCCAGCCAAGAATCGAACCGGAGAACCTTGTGCTGTGAGGTGACAATGCTACAGCTGCACCACTGTGCTGTCCACCCTTAATTGATCCATTCAGGAAAACACTGTGCCTAATATATGGAAACAATTCTATGTCATACCCCTTCATAAAGGTGGCAAGACAACTGATCCCTCTAATTTCAAAGCAATTGCCATCATAACACCCCTGTCTAAAATGTTAGAAAAATGTATCCACAAACAGCTCCTTGATTACCCCCTCCAAGCAAAACTTCTTACCTGCTCTCAACATGGCTTCTGCCCAAAACACAGTACTGCCACTGCTCTTATATCCTTCATAAACACCATCACACTATCCTGTGACAATAATAAGCAAGTTTCCTGCTTGTTTCTCTGTCTATCCAAAACCTTCGTCACTGTTTCCCACAGACTACTATTTTTCCAAACTAGCCTCTCTACACCTGTCTAATTTTTCACTATCTTGGTTCTGTAGCTACCTCTCTAACAGATTCCAGGCTATAAAATGGCAATCTAGCTTCTCTCCCTTCCTTCCTGTCCAAATCAGGCTTCACAAAGGCTCCATCCTTGGATCCCTACTTTGCAAAGTCTTTATTAATAACCTTTACTCCTCCTGCCAACTATCTACCATTATTCGATATGCAGAAGGCGAAAGCCAAGGCGCTAGAGAGAGGCTATCCAATAAATCTGTGTTGGATCCTGTTTTCGGTTGTTACATTTGGATTATATTTTTTATTTTTTTGGTTGTGATATAATTCCACAATCATTTCCTGCTCTGATGACATTACTCATCTTCATACCCTCGCCCAACATTCCCTTCACTCGGCTGAAAGATGTTTTACTTCTAATCAGCTGGTATTGAATCCTAAGAAGATTAAACCTCCTATTTCTCCCTACAGCTCTCCAATATCATAAAACTACCTTCTCTGTCTCCTCACTGAACAACGCTACCATCTCTAGTGAACCTCACACAAAACTCCTCGGAATTACTATTGACAATCAGTTAAAGTTCGATGTCCATACTCAGCAATGCATAAAAAAGACTCATCAAAAACTCGGACTCCTGTATAGACTTAGAAAATATCTCACTCAATCCTTCAGACTCTCCCTTGCCCAAGCCTTCCTACTCCCCACATTACTCTACACAGCCCCCATATTCACAACCCTCCAATCAAATCTCCTGACTAAACTAGAACTTATCTATAACAAAACTGCTAGATTTGCTTCTAATCTACCCTGTCACACTCATAGGTTCATAGGTTCATAGGTGTGTACTAGGCTAATGGCCCCGGAGCCTTTACAAGCCTATCCCACAGAAGTGCCCTGGCATCGTGCCGCCTGACGTTAGTTCCCTGGGGTGAACTTTCTATTTCCTATCCACTCATCAAGATTTTTCTTGAAGAAGGCCAGTGAGGTGCTCTACTTGACATGTATGGGAAGTCTATTCCAGAACATGGGCAGTCTCTAGCTTATGAACCTGTACCTCCAGCATGTTCTGTTGATTGTGTTAATGAGGTTGAGGTTTCTGGAGTGTGTGGTGTGGAGGGATTGGGATTTCTTTAGATGTAGCATTTCTAACAGTGCTGGGTCAGACATGGCTTTGTAAGTCAAGCAGAGATTGTCTCTTAGTAGATGATGCGAGACAGAGAACAGATGGAGTTTTTTGAGTATGTCCATGTAGGACATGTGTTTAAGGCCTAGGATCCTCTTCATGAGGTACTTTTGTGGCCTTTCCACCTGTTGCATGTGTCTGGTGAGGTACATGCCAAATGAGGCATTATACCCAATGAATGGCCTAATGAGGAAAGAGTAGCGAGAGATGATGACCGCTTTCTTCCTGGATGCAAAGCCCTTGGTAATGAGATGTGTCACATAGACGGACTTTCTGACCACAGTGGCAATGTGGTGGTCGAAGGAGAGGTTGCTTTCAACCTGTGACCCCAGATCTCTTACAACACTTTCAGTGTTCAGTGTGCTCTCATCGATGTGGTAATTAGTGGGAACTGATTTTTTCCCAAAGGGGATGACAACACATTTTTTGGCATTAAGCTTAAGGCCATGGTTTTGACACCAGTCATTGGTCTCAGTGAGGGCTTTTTGTAGGATGTCTATATCACTTGGGGAGTTAATAATGGCTCCCAGCTTGCAGTTGTCTGTGAACTTGCTTAGCCAGAGTCTCTCTGTGTTGGCCTAGACTTCTGAGAAGTAGATGCCAAGCAGGAGAGGACCCAAGACCAATCACTGTGGGACTCCACTCGTGGCTGGTTGGCAGTCTGACTTAGTGTCTGCTACTTTCACACTGTGGGTTCTATCTGTGATCCAATTTGCAACCCACCTAGTGATACAAGGATTGATGCCTAGTTTGGTGAGTTTATCAATAATTTCTGAGTGGTAAATGGTATCAAAGGCCTTGGCCAGATCGAGGTAGGCTGTATGATCTGTCTTGCCCTCATCCACAGCTCTGGTGACTGACTCAAAAAAGTCAACTAGGTTGAAAAGGCATGCTCTACTTTTCACAAAACCAAATTGCGTGGGGTCTAGAGTTTGGAGATTTCCTGTATCTTTGTTAATCAGGTCCATGATGATGCGCTTCATAGCCTTACATATCAGACTCATCAGGCTAATGGGGCGATAATTCCCAGGGTATGTAGTCGCTCCCCCTTTATGGAAAGGGATGACTGTAGCAGTGTGCCATTTGGTAGGGACAAAGTCTGAGGTGAGGCTGTGATTGAACAGGGCACACAGGTGTGGTGCCAGTTCACTTTGTAGTTCATGTAGAACACATCCAGGGATATTGTCGGGTTCCATGGAAGCTGTATTCTTGGCCTTGGACAAGGTAGCTTTTACCTGTGCTGCAGTAATGCTGGGTGCCTGGCATTCCTCCGGTATTGTGATTGGTCCTTTAGGGAGGGAGAGAGGAGTAAAGTTTTCACTGAATCTGTCGGCCAGTATGTTGGCAATATCTGTTGGCTCAGTATAGGAGGTACCATTGTGCAGTAACTCAGAGCAAATCTGGGTATTGCCATGGGGATTCTTGATATAAACATAGAAGGCTCTGTGTTTGTTTTTAATGTCTGCCACAATTCTGCCTTCATAGCTGGTTTTAGAGGTTTTGATGAGGGATCTCAACTTTTTCCAGTCTTGGGACTTCACCTTTTTCTGCAACAGTTTCTTCCTTCTATTGTAGAGTTTATTAATGGCAGGGGATCACCAGATTGTCTTCCTTTTTTGGAGGAGAGCATCTTGGTTCTGTTGGGTAAGGCTAGTTCCATGCATTTATGTACGTGTTCGTACAGTGCACTGGTGTATGATTCGGTAGTCATGCATCTCTTTTCCATTGACATGGCTGCCGTGAAGTTAGCCACCTCTGTTTTAGGAGCCCAAAGTCAGCTTTGGAGAAGTTTTTCATAGTGGTTACCTTTGCAAGGGGTACGGGTGAGATGTGGATTTCCATGGTGATTAGTTTGTGGTCGGATCTAACCAAGGAGGAATTGACTATTGGTGTAGAGCAATGGTTGCCCATGTTAGTAATAACCAGGTCAAGGATGTTGCTTCCTTTAACCCAGTGTACAGCCCTAAAAAACCTACAATGGCTTGAATTTCAGCACCAAATTCTAGTACCCCAGCTTCTAACAGCTCCTTCAGTCTTACATAATCCATCATCCTGCCCCCCCCTTTTTATAGTCTCATCCAGCCTTATACTCACATAAGTGCTCTCTGTAGCTCTCACCAGAACCTACTGCAAGTTTATAAGCCTAATAAAATATTGGCAAACTACTCTACAGCTACTCCATTAGAAATACTTGGAACATACTACCACTACATGTCAGATCTATCTCTAACTCCTGCTCCTTCAAAATTGCACTGAAAGATACCTACAGCAAGTCATGGTCATGCTCTTGAAACGATCCAACATACATCATTTTCCAGTCAGCTATAATTTCTGTCTACTTCTGCCCGTCCCTCTAAGCTGCAACATCTATAAAATTTGATTAGACTATAGTAATTCAGACTGTTGTCCCATCTGCCTCTATTATCTTAGTGTTTTGCCTACTTCCTACCTAGGTTGCTTTCCCCTACTTACTACCTGTGATATTTTTCTTCCTGTAGCTACTTTTCACTGTACCGATCTTCCTTGTTGGCGTACAACTGCTATTGTCATAGTGTTTTCCTCCTGCATTAATATACACCATCTTTAGGCAGCTTTCCATCTGTCATGTTGTTGTTGTTGTTGTTGTTGTGTCTTTTGGCTTTTCCCGGTTAGGGGTCGCCACAGCAGAATTCCGGTCCGCTAATGATTGGCAGTAGATTTTCACGTGCCGAGTTGCCAGCTCTGACGCACAACCTTCAATGAAGGTACGCCCATTCACGCACGTCTCCACACAGAAGATGCTGTATTTGAGAATTGAACAGGGCGTCTTAATGTGAGGCGACAACGCTACCGCAGCATCACCACCGCAGTAGCTTTCCATCTGTCATACCATTGGCAAATTGTATTATGCACATCACATTTTGTTTTTTTTATTATTATTTTCTTGTTTGTCTCTCCTACACAAAAATGTTATTCTCATGTTGCTAAATCTTGTTTATCCTGTTAGTAATTTTACAATTACTATTTTTACAATCCTTTTAAGTAATTTATAATTGTTATCTGCAGTTCTTTTCTGTTTTTTGTTATGTTGTGGAGCTTTCCTCATGAGGTATCTGCTGAAAAGGGTTCTCTACCCAGTCGGACTAACTCAGTTAACAAATATCAAATAAATAAATAAATAAAATTCTACATCGTTTTACAGTTAAATATCTCATTGCACTTACGGCAGTATTTATATTACAGTTTTGTCTTTCAAAAACAGATATTTGGACACCTAAATAATAGAACATTGCACTGTTCATACTGCCATGATGTATGTTTACTGTTCTACCACTAGGAAGAATTTTTGTTTAATGTTGTTTATTTTTGAAAACAGATTTCTAATTATGTTCAGCGATGCTATATCTCTGCATGCTTGGACATTTTTAATGCGACTGACACCCTGTAAGGGCATGAGTGCTTTATCATTTATATAGCTGTTTTCTAGAAATTCTCATTTTATTCATAGAAGAATTTCATTACCCATTGTTTATTTTTCCTTTATTTTTTTCGGTACTTACGTGTTATCACAACTAGATTTTCACGGTTGCGAATTTTGCAAACGTCCTTAGAAACAAGGCCATGAAACACTGTAAGGTGGTATTCAGAGTCTGTATTGCTGTGGAATAACTTGAATTGTCATGCCTGCTGTCAGTCTGACTAATGGATTCTTTTCACTGCCTGGAAGGAATCCTTCAGGGAAGGCAAACACAGACATAGTACTGATGGTTTTGGTCACCTTTATTTTTTTGACAATTTGTAAAGAAATGTTCATATCAAAATGAAAATGGTGCTACATGCCACAAACTACAGGAAGAAGCGCATTATCTGGCAGTAAGATGTTTTTGGAAGTGTTCTTACTAGGTTTAACCATGAACTGATTTTGAGTTTATCTTTCTTTATTTCTAAAGTATGGGCAGTGCTTCCCAAACAGGGACACTTTCTTAGCACCTTAAGTGAAGTTATTGTCAGCAGTTTCTGTAAAGAGCAGATTACCTAACCTAAGAAAGGCAGCAATCCTTGCCCTTCAAGAGATTTACAATTTGCGAGGGTTGCAGGGCGTATTTGTTGACTCGCTTTCCCTTAGCTGACATCGTCGTGAGAAATGCAGCTACTGCAAAGCAGGGCACCACTGTTGAGTTATAGGAGCAAAGAGGCGCGTCACCCACAGGTACACAGACTCACCCCTACTCCTCTTTTTGGCTCATACCCACAGTGACAGACTAATGCTTACTTCTTGGCAGCCCCCTTTTTACATTAAACAACCTGCTTCCGCACATATCTACAGAATTATGGCAGTACAAAATTCTGGTTGTGATAATACGCAAGTACCCTTTTTTCTTATTATGTGTAGCGAGTGACTGATTGAATGATCAGACATTTGCATTGTTAGAACTATTAGAACATGATATGCAACATCATGATAAAAATGATGTTTTAAGTTAAAAAATAATGGTTTCCAGCAGATAGAGGTACTACAGTCTTCATTACCTGTACCTTGCAGTAAATCATCACTTTTATCAGTGTTTAATATCTCTGTCCCTGCATCTGTTAGTCAAATGGTACTGTGGGCAGGTTATCACATGGTCAAGGCCTGGTGCTGAATTGTGCTTGATCCATATGTTTTTATGACCTCACATCAAGGATAAATCTGGAAATGTTGACATTTTACTGGATATTTATTGAACTTAGTAATTATTAAACGATTGTTAAAATTAGCAGAAAAAAAGTTTAGGATCATAAGTAACAACAAGGCAAGTAAGTTTAAATATCATGTGTGCCTTGTCAAATGCCACCCTTAGTTTTGAGCCATGTTTGATAACTGATTCTTATTACATTGTTGCTGTTATTGTGAAGCAGACGATGCAATGAACATTTCAAAAGAGGTCACAAATGTGAGCTATGACTTTAGGTGAAGCTGCTTTTTGCAAGGCAACATTGAAGATATGTTTCTATGCTTCCTGAAAAAAATGCAGCATTTAGCTTAAATTAATAGTAAAGGGATTATTTCATCCTAGAAAGAGTGCAAGACAAGCACATATACATACAAAACTAATATCAATGCTATAACACATCACTAAAAACATTTCCTAAGATTGGTTCTGAGGATTAGGCAATAAGTTGTTGTCAATTAAACTATTCAGGGACTTTTGAGTTTGATTCTTTAAATCTCCTCTTGCCTAATACTAACATTCTGAACAAGTTATTTAATCAAACAGTAGACTTCATTTACCTCTGAAAAAAGTCACATGAGGTTTACATGGTTAGTAAACAAAAAGGTAAGTAAACAATAAAATAAACTACTGAAAAAGGTACAGCTGTTATTCTGCTTAAGAATAACTGCTTGGCTACGATTTTATCAGTCATCATTAAACGTGATCCCCAAATCTACAGATATTTCACATTTACCCCTATACTCATGCACATGTCGATCTATCTATCTGTCTATTATTTATCTGTGTTTACAATGGCATCTTTGAAAGCACTCCTCACAACGTGCACATACTCAGGGTAAGAAAATCAAGAAGTAGAGATGCCATATCCCAGAACATCTAATTATATCAAACAGAGAACTTCTCTCACATACAGACGTAGGAACAAAATACTACCATAAGGCCTGTAAGGTCTGGTAAGTCTAAATGGTTGGATACACTATGTCTGATAGCCTCATCCTGAATATGTGCACATTGTCTGGAGTTGAGTCCTTAATACCAATGCACAACCAAACGCGCACATGCACACACACGCACGCACACACAAACACACACACACACACGCACACACGCACACACAAACACACACACACACACACACACACACACACACACACACACACACACACACACACACACACACACACACACACACACACATCTATCTATCTAGATAGCTTTGGTCTTGTATTAGACATGTGTACATCTTGCATTGTTGGGCCAGAAGACAAATATTACAGAATACAGTTTTTAACTTCACACTACAAGACATTGTTTACCTCTTACAGCATTCTGAAACATATTCCATGTATCTGACTTGTTGATATATATATATATATATATATATATATATATATATATATATATATATATATATATATATATATATATATTCCATATTGCTGCCACTTTTTCTAAAAAAAATATGCATAAAAATTGTATTAATTTTATGTACAGCTGCATCCTGAGCAGTTTTTTTTAAAACCAAAGTATCCTGTTATCAAGTTTTGTTTTAAAATTCATTTGAGCCTGTTAAGAAAGACTGAAAATGGCTTTCTGTATTCCATTTTGCTGATTAGGGAAAAAATGTAATATTTATATGCTAACAAAATACTACAGTTTTCCAAAAGGAATAACCTTTACACACAGACACACTGTCAAAGTGTCTTATTGAGTTGCAAATTCATTCAGTTTTTTTAAACATGAAAAGTGAGTTCCTGTTTTTATTTGTCAAAGTGCCTATACACAGAAAGCACCCATTAAACCAGTTTTTTTCTAGGGGTATCTTGAATAGTATGGTGTTTACAATGCAAATGTATCTGCTTTAGCTTTATCGATTTTTTTTATTATGTAGTACATGGAGCACCCTTATTATGCTAAAAAAAGGCTAAATTATATCCTGCTTCCGTGCTGCTATAAAGCAAGACCCAACCTTAACAATGCTTAGAGCAATGCTTAACAATTGTCAAGCACCCCCTAGGCACTGTTAACATTGCTTTTGCAATAAAAGCAGACAGCTCTGACCAGCAAACAGCAGGAGTAGGGCATGAAACGGCTTTGTTTCAACTTCTGTTTCTGTCTGGTGTTTGCTAAACTACACAAAATGTTTTGAATTAAATTGCTTCCCTTATATGGTGTATATAAAAGGCGCCAACCACTCCTCCACTGGCTTACCGGCTTTCAAAGCCGGAAGAACACATTGCATTTTTTTAAATGTTACTTCTGCTTAATTTGTATTACATGGGGAAGATAAATCTCCAGGCACTGCAAAAACTTATGAGCGGGTCAACAATGTGTAACCCTGTATTATGTGTTCTCAACATGGATGCCGAGATTCATCTCTCTAGCTTTACTTTCAATGTGAATTTCTGGGTATCCACATTTTGAACACAAAATACAGAAGTTATGATCACTGACCCACTGATAATCCTCTATATTATTTATCATTAAAGCTAATGAAATAGCTACAGTGATTTGCATATCATGCAGTACACAGGTCTTTCAGTGAATTCATCAGGAATTTAGGTTTGTTGAAGGTTAGACCACATCTGCTGTGCATTAATGTGTTTTTATTAAATCTCCTGATGTGACAAGCACTGCTGCAGTAAACGTGAATATGGTGAGTATTGCTATTGAAAGTGAAACAGTTTAAATGATCTAGAGTAATGATACATTAGTGATTGCACTGTTAGAGGGGTGATACATTAATGAAAATGCTGTTAGAGTGGTGATACATTAGTGGTCATGCTGTTAGAGTACCGATACATTAGTGATTGTACTGTTAGAGTGGTGATACATTAATGAACCTGCTGTTAGAGTGGTGATACATTAGTGGTCATGCTGTTAGAGTACTAATACATTAGTGATTGCACTGTTAGAGTGGTGATACATTAATGAACATGTTGGAGTGGTGATACATTAGTGATCATGCTGTTAGACTGGTGATACATTTGTGAACATGTTAGAGTGGTGATACATTAATGAACATGCTGTTAGAGTAGTGATACATTAGTGATCATGCTGTTAGACTGGTGGGTGATACATATTGCAGTGGTGGTAGGGTGGCAATAAGATATTTAATAAGAAAAAATGCAATTTCTAGGGATCATTTAGGTTACTGTTTTGGAGGGTTGTGTGTCTATGAATTTTGTATGTGCGCTGTGTCTCAGTTAATTCATTTTTTTAAATTTTATTATGCTTTTGGTGTAAGTATAGATTTGACATAAACCAAAAGAACACTGACACAGGATAAAATAGTCTTCCATATTTATTAAACGCATTCATTCCTTATGAACTTAATCAGAATGACAACAACAGGAAATTGCACCTTTAAATATACAAGTACAAAACATGATTGGCTACTCATTTAGCCTATAACCTTTTTTTCTTTTAAAACGGGCAAAATAGATTTGTGTTCATTAAGGTCAAGAGATATGTCAGCCTTTAACTTAATCTACCATCTCAATTCACTAGAAAGCAACTCACCCCCCGAGATTTTTCAAGTTTCTGAAGAATAATAAATGTATTTTTTTAATTTTGCATTCACACGAGTATTTAAAAAAGTGCATTCATTCCATCTTTATTCATAATGCTTCTCAGATATTCATAAATTATTTTGCTAAGCTTCCTCTCTTTCTTGCCCTCATAAAATGCAGGGCAGATGGAATATTGTGCAATGTACACCACTCTACATGTGTTGCAATTAATTTTGCCACCATAGTCAAAAAAATAGAAACACCTTCCCTGATATGCACAGAATACTGGCAACAGCAATACTTCTCATTGGTGTCATATCTGAACTCTTTATTATATTCAATTTCCAATGTGTTTAATGTTGAGGTGATTTTTTACACAGATTTTGGACAGGATTCCATCTTAACAAAATCAGGTACATCCTTAAATAACAAGTCCCAGCTCTTCTCCATAATACCCCTGATATCACTGGAGTCAATGGAATTATGTAAAATTATTGAATGAGAAAAAGTCTTACTGGGAGCTCTTAACTCCATCCTGGTATGGGTTTTCTTGAATGGGTGCATATTTTCTGCTCCTGATTACCCAGGACAAATTCAAATATCTCATTAATAAGCTTACCTGTGTAGTTTCTAGAGATAAGGAGATTAGTCAAAATATTTTTTTCTAACTCTATGGCTGTTCCAGGTATGCATAGTGGGGCAAATGCTATAGTAATGGAAATTGTTAGAAGAAATTATAAGAATGCAGTGACAAGAGGCACCAACACTGGGAGCAAGCCCTAGATTTTTCTATGAGAGGCATGGGTTGACAGATATTTTTGAAAAGAATGAACAGACATTAATGGCTTCTAAAAGGGGGCAAATTTCTAAGTGTGGCACATGTAAATATTATAAATATTATAAATATAGCCACAAAGGCTCCCTATTATGCTGATGCAAACGCAGGTTATCGAATGCATCTTTGTCGAACTGTAAACCGCAGAAAGGCAAAATAGCGAAGCAGCTTTTCAGAAAATTCTTTCCCTGGGAAAGAATTTGGCTGCTTTCACTACTCTGCCTTTTCGGCAGTGTTGGCATATTTAAGTAGGGGGGTGTGGGGGCACAGCCCCCCATGCTAAGTAATGTTTTACAGTTTTTTTTGTTTCGGAACAGCAATTGTTTTCCATTGGAAATTAATCGCTGTTCTGAAGTTTCAACGATTTTAGCTTTTGCTCACCTGGGGTCGATTATCTGTTGTTTGCTCTTCTGAACATGTGATATGATAATATAGACCCATTCACAAAGAGCTGTATGTAATTGTAGCCAATCATCCATAGACAATATCCTGCCCCAAAGCATATAAATGTAAAAGTAAAGCTGTAGTTTATTTAGCAAGCTGCCTGTCATGCGAT